>NW_010511896.1:88429-101473 GCF_000687285.1 Phaethon lepturus
TCACCAACACCAATGACGCTGCATTTATGATTTGACTATTAAATATAACAGCATACCAGTAGATGCCACTAAAATGCATCCATAGGAGTTATTTGCTTTGATTTTAGTAAGCTGCTTTGATTGAGTTCCATACTATTTGTTGAGAATGAGTTCCTGCTTGTTTTTTCTTCCACTGAATATAAGATAACACTTTTCCTGTTCTGTAGCACTGTCTGCACAAACCAGGATACCTTCTGGGAGAAATCTGTTTCCCTGTTTTGGAAAGCAGACACACTAGTAGGATATATAGCAATTGTTCTGGTATGGGCTGCTCACGCCCTTAACTACAGTGACTGAAAAAGAGAGACTAGCTCTTCTACCCCTTTTTTCTGATCACAAGCTAAAGTTTTAACTAAACCAGCATGTTAGTTGTCTGCTGTCCTCTCCAGTTAACTGCCCATGATTTTGTTGTGTGTCTTATGGTGTCTTTGTTAAGATAACAAAAATAGGATCGGGTGGGAAGACAAACATTCTCAATAGTTTTGTATTCATCTGACCATGGTAAAATTCTCATCTGCAAACACAGAAAGGTAGAAATAGCCTCACTGGATCAGAACAGCCACTGAACTAGCTCAGTGTTCAGTTTCTAACAGTGTCAGTACCTCATGCCTTTGAGACAAAAATGTTTGGAAGCCAATTATGAAATAGCTTTCACACAACTTTACTCTCAGACACTCCATGAGATTTTTTTTTTATTATTTTGTGACTTCTACTTCTTAAAAGGAAATTTTATTTGTAGGTGGATATGTTTATGTAAATATAAGTATATGTTAGAATGAAAGCTGTTGTGAGTCTAATAATGAGAAGTCCTGCAAATTGACATTATACTCCCAGAAAAACTGAATATTTAATTTCAATAGATATAGGCCCTAATAATCTGTAACTCTTAATAATGATTTTCTCTTTGAAAAAAGACCAGTATATATTTGTCAGGTTATATAGAAGTCTATTGGATGACCAATACAGGAAAATACTGATAAACTGAATGGTAATATTTATTTAAAAAATCCATATTCTCTTATTGAAGAGGATGAGCTGATATTTTAAATACTCAGTTGGGATTCAGGAGAGATTTCAGTTCTTTGCCCTGCCATGGACCTTCTTTTTGACCATGAGCAATTCTATTAAGTTTTAGTTCCTCATTTGCAAAATGAGAAAAATAGTCTTCCTCCATGAGAATACGGAGGGAAAAAATCAATTATAGTATTCACTTTTTGCTTTAGTACTGAAAGACAGAGGAGAATTGAAGGACCATGTGGTCTCCAGGATGCCTAATGTTCCTTATGTCATCAGATCTTCATTACAGATTAAGTTGCAACATTTTAATGGAACAGAAAGGAGCTATTCAAGAGAGAGTCTAGATCTGTTATTCTCTAAGGAGAAGGTAGATGGAAGGTGTACAAGCTCCACATCTTAGGTTGTCTGGTACATGTATATGTTTGTTTGCAAATATTTAATATTTGGTTTCCAAAAATAAAATAGAATGGGAAAGTATTCCAGTGTCCAGTACATACAGTTCAGATTCCATGGACTCATTTATTGCAAACTCTGAAGTTTCTTCAGGCTCCTTTTTAGGATCCAGTAGGACACATAAGCTTGGCTTGCAAATGAATTTTACATTTTGTTACTCAAACTATTACCATTCTTGCTAGTGTGTGGGAGGGAGAGACTCTATTTCTATCATTTCATTTACTCTGTCTTTGTGACCATGCCATATAGTATATTTTTATAAGAAGGAAATATTTCATAATTTCCATTGTATAATATACTGTGTAACTGGGAAGAGAGTATATTGCATAAATAAATCTTGTTTGAGAGATATGTCCAATTTAATAAAATCTGTAAGAGTTCACTGTTCTCTCAGAACAGTCATTGACTAAGATGCTTCTATCAAAAGCCATTTCAGCTGGGGACTAAAAGGGCTGCAAACAAAAAAAAATTAATATTAAATTTCTCCCAGATAGCTCAAAACTACTATCCGCTACTGTGAGTTATTTGAGCAGCCACAGAAATACAAACTGCTTATAATATTCTGAACCAAATTCTTTCATGTTGTGAAGGTACTGACTTCACTGAGCCTGCCCCGGGGATGTATGTGACTGAAAAGTAAAATTAATTCTGCACTTAGTTAGCAAAAAATGTTTGATTGTAAAGGCTGGAAATCCAATAGTCTGTTCCTCAAAATGCAGGTGTTGCCAATAAGAGACACATCTGATCTTGAGCCTTTCTCACCGTTAGCCAAAAGGGAGTTACTCCTGTTGACAGGGAAGAGAAATAGTTCCTGGAAGCACAAGTGTGAAGAAGCATTATGTGCCTTTGAATGCATCTTTCCCTTTACTCTCTGCCTTTTCCTTTGCTTTATTCTGTGGAAGTATGTTTACTATACTTCTCTCTCTCTTTTTAACCTTCACATCTCCCCTACCGTCGTCACTGAACATTATCCAATACTTGTACACTCGTGGAAAAAGCTTTTGTGACATCCTGACCGCCAAGTCAAGTGACGTTTTTCTGCATTCTTCAGCATAGCCACAGCCACAGCTAGTGGAGCAGGAAAGTTTAAATCAGATTAATAGAAACCACAGAGGCCTAATGCTGCTTCTGCTGACCCCAGCTGCCTGTCTTTTGGTCTTGACTATAATTTCTCATAGAATATTTAGTAACACTGGAAAAAAACAATGCTTTACTCTTTTCAGGCTGTGAAATGCGTTTTTTAACATTCTTGCATGATTATGGCTCTTAGTATACTAACACTTGCCCCACACATACGCTCCACTTCTAATCCATCCTCCTCTACTTTGTTTCATCCTGGCTTTCCTATACCTGATGTTCCAGTGAACTCACGGCTTGGTTACCATAAAGATAGTGTTTGGTTTCTCATTGCTTTAGAGTGGTGAAGCAATTGATCTTATTGGGGTATTTACTTTCAAGACAGGCTTGTCCATTCTGACCATAACGTTCTTAGGCAGCCACATCTGAGGGTCATTTCAGATCTACTTCTGTGTTTGAAAATCTGTCTTCAATTCATATATTTTTAGGGGTTACATTTTACTTAGAGGTTTTAAAAATTGGTAGAGAACAGCTATGCCCAAACTTTTGCTGATGTAATCTGGACTGTTTTTATAACTTTATCAGAGATAAACTAAGGAAAGAGTATGTGACCACAACATGTACGTACATAAACACAGAGAAATACATGAAATACTACTAGTAAAGTGGAAAATATTAAAAATACCTTCCAAACATAATGTAAGATAATCATTGGAGCCCAACAAATCCACATAAATAAATGCATGTATTCCTTTTTTTTGAAGGACTTTTCAGAAAGAAGGTTCAGTTGGGTAAATGAGGACATTTGCATTGTGTTTTGTAATTTTAGATCCCAGGTAAGAAAAATGTTCTCATTTGGCATATTTCAACTCTTAAACATGTTGAAATTCCAGCACGATTCCTTAAACGGGGAAGGACGCAACCACCCACCAAATTGCTAAATATTGAGAATATCTCAGTTACTTAACTTCATTGGATTTCAACCTTAGGAGTCTAAAGCTAAAGGATTCTATTATTTATGAAAATACCTACACTTTAACTTCTTACAGATACACAATTGCTTGCACTTAAAATGATTAGTTATTTTCATAAGTGTGTATGTGTTTACAGAACAGCAGCCTAATTCTCTATCACTGAAATTGAGGCTGATTTACTCCTTACCTCAGTGAAAGAATGATTTCACTTGTTTCTAATCCATCTTAGACTGAGAAAACTAATACTTACTTGGGTAGGACAGAAAATTTTTAAGTGATGCCAGACATATATAATCCATCTGGATATGTCGTTGTTAACCATTTAACTGCTTATCACTTCAAAATATTGGATCCATGAGGACTGCCCAAGTCTGATTATTTTCACCACTTGGATTTGGCATCAGGAAATATTCCGCTGGAATATTCTTGAAATCTTCTTTTATAAGGGAATGTATTAAAGTCAAAACTATGCCTGAAACTATAACCATACATAAAATGTCTAATTTGTAACTGCTAATTTTCCTTCATTTTACTTTAATATTGAAACAAAGTTGTTTGCAAATGAGAAGCATACAGTAAACTTTCATATTTGGTGGGTTTCGCTTGGAGAGCTGAGGAGGTTTTTCACAACTATATTTATGAGCAACCACTCTAGGATGCTTTTTGCAACCAAACATTTCTCCTCAACCCATCTTCTTTCTCCCTGTTTTGTTTTTATTTTATTTTTTTGCCACCACTGGCAATTGCATTTACTTTATTCATACTGTATCCCCTCCTTTCACAGAGACAAGGAAAATGTTGCTGCAGCATCAGAAAACAGGTAATACTTGCTCTGTGTGTTTGGCTTCCCTCCTATTCAGAGTTTCTCTCCCACTTTCCTCATATTGTTCTTACCTCAAAAATATGAAATTTGTACACTGTTTCAGCAGATGATGAATGTAGAGGTTTCAACTAGGTGGGTTTGTTATGCATTCCTTTCTAATGTAGACTTCAGAAAGCTTTGTGAGATGGGGCAG
The DNA here is from genome assembly GCF_000687285.1 of Phaethon lepturus. Taxonomy (NCBI): domain Eukaryota; kingdom Metazoa; phylum Chordata; class Aves; order Phaethontiformes; family Phaethontidae; genus Phaethon; species Phaethon lepturus. The sequence continues at coordinate 93,006 of NW_010511896.1, forward strand.
GTGGGGATCATGTTTCTCAGAAGTTATAAACCTGAAAAATAAGCAGCTTTTATCATATGCTCTTGAAACAGAGTATTGTCAATTTGTGATGGAGTTTTAAGAAAAATTTCCATTTTAAACTTCGCCTAGATTGTTCAGAATGTGGTTTGGTTTTGTTTTTTTTTTTCCAAATCTAAATAAGATTATCTTTTTGGTGTGTTAAGAACATTTATGTACCAGATTCTTGCATATCTTGATTGATTCTCCACGGGTTATGAGGTTTGAAACATAGTATCTCTGGAAGTTCTTTCATTTCAGAAGTTGTTTTCTCCCAAAGAATCTGAAAATCTACATTTTGCAGTTGCATGTAGAAACATTGTTTTCTATTAGTTCCTATACTAAAACACAGAAATACTGCAACACAGTTACTTCTTCAGTGAATCTGAACAATTCTTTAATGGAGCAAAGAAATGCCTCTTACTGGTTTGTCATGAAAAGAAGTCTGTCTTGCGGCTTTCCTCAGTCTTGTTGATTCCTGCCTAAACAACGTGCAACCACTTTTTATTTTTGTTTTTTATAAGACTGCTTGCATTTGAACAAAGGCTGTATAGGGTCAGAATCCAACTGCAAGCATTATCATTAGAAATGATACAAGCAGTGACAACTGGCACTTGGAACAGTATGGAAAATTGGCTTTTGTTTTTAAATTAATTATGTAAAAAGAATGAAATAAAACCCTTGATTCCTGTATAACAACTGTATATTAGTTAAGTTTAAAAAACAAGTAACATATCTTAGCATTTCACTAGCAGTTTCATTTGTGTAAAATAATCTACAGGACTATGCAGCTGCTCCACTGAAATATTTTTTTCTTTTTTTTATTAATTATTTATTTTACCAGGAACAATTTCTGATGTATGACTGGTGTTAGTGTCAGACTACATTACCTTAATCTTGCATGGTTTGTCATACCATAGCTTTTCTCCACCTCCATCATCACAGCTCTGCTATGTGTCTTATTTTGATATTCCTAGCAATATGGTTTCCAGATTTAACACAAGGTACCTTTTTTAATACTCAAAGCCTTTCCTGGTTTTAAGTGGTAATAAACTAATAAACTGTCAAGTCATTGTCATGACTTCGTCTACAATGCCATTATGATCTCCTATGGTATAAGGAATTTGGGGATACAGAAGAGGACACTGGATATTTACAGGTCTAAATCTTCTTCCAGGAAAAAGAAGAGACAGAAAAATAAAGCCTTCACTATTAAACCTAGAGTTAACTTCATTTTTCAGTTATGAGGTTCAGCACTTTCGGTTCTGAATGTATTTATTTTTTTCCTCCTGAAGGCTTTACTGCATATAAATAATAACTGCTGTCTTAAAGGGCCAGGTATTAGCATTCTAAAATGCTGCTTTATTTGGTATGGTAGACAGTAAGCACATGTATCTCTGAAAACTAAAAAATTGAACAAACCTTCTTCTATTAAACCATTAGCTGCTTCTGCAGCTGTAGTTCTGTCTCTCCCTCAAATACCTGCAACTGCCTAGGAAATAGGTGATGTGATAACAAATACCTCACTTACAAATCCCCTTGTAATCTTTGTTACCCAGGCCTACAGCTACTACGCATGTGCCACAGTATGTGACCTCAAGTATCTGGCATCCTCCTAAATCATGCACCATGGATGCCAACACTGACAATGCTAAGCCAGTGGCCTCCAAGGGGTCTGTGAGGCTTGGAGCGGGTACAAGTCAGAGGGAGGCCAGTTTCATCACTACTGGCCAGAAAGTCCCTCTTACTTCATCCAGTAATCGAAGGTACACTGTGACATGTAACAGCATAACTGACCTGGTTTGGAGCTTTGGAATGGTTTGGTAATAACCTCTAACTCCTTCAGACAGAAATGCCCATTGCCTAAAAGGTGTCTGAGGTCCACAAATTCCAGCAGCTTCTAGTTCATGTGGGTTTTACGTTTCGAAGTGGCACTCTCAAGGATCTCGCCTACAACACAGAGAAAACAGTCATTAAGCACCTTCTGAAGAGAAGCAGCAGCTGATGTTATTCACTGTATTTCTACAAGCAGTCCCATACTCGAATGCAAAACTCTTCCATGTTCTGTCTTCCTCTAAACACCTTCTCCAGCACTTTTTTCTACAAATGCTACACTAAGAGATAATTTTTTCCCATTAATTTTTACTTTTTTCCCTATATTTTTCAATTCTTTACAAGAGATCTGTTGGAGGATTTGAAACAAAAAGAACTTTATGCATTGCATAAAGGAGACTACGTACTGCTTTAATAATCCACTCGATTTGTTATTTGGACAGAAAGTCTCAGAACTTAGGACTTTACTAAGAGAAAGAAGTGTAATCTGCACTTTTTTTTTTTAAATGTTAGAGTGTTTGTTGCTGTGTTTTCTCATTATGATTGTTAACCATTTTTATCCTCTTAACCTCTACTGATCTGTGTTACTTTTCATGAGTTGAAAATCAGCTGAGAAGAGATGTGTGTTTGTTTTCATCCACTTAACTTACTCACATTGTGCATTTTATGTTTGTTACCACAAATATGGAGATGTTTGAGAACATCCATTTCCTTTGATTTTCCTTAAAATGCAAAATACTGTAAAGATTAAAAGTGCACAGAATGACTGTATGTAAAAAAAAAAAAAAAGTACGTAATAATGAAGCTGCTATAATAGATGATCTATTTTATAAGGCAGCATTCACATTTAGCAGTTCTTAAAATTCTTCTGCATCTGAAAAACTGAAAAAAATACCAGATTAAAAATCTAGAAAAGAAGCAATCTTGAGGGGGAAATATTATTTTATTTGAATATCTAAATAAAATTATTTAGAAGTTATTTAAAACTAAAAACAGTCAAGTTAGTCTGAGTTCTTTCTATAAAACTGAGTAGAGAATTAGTTACCAGCTGCATATAATGTATGTAACCAGATCACCCTGATTTCTAAGGTTTATATCCACTTCATTTATAACTATTCCAACTCCTTGTTCCGTTAATTAATATATTCTACCCTGCAGGAAGGTGATCAAGCCTCTAACTTTTTAATCACGTAAAAAGACCTATTACAAACAGCATGCAAGATAAAGTTTGTTTCTATTTCTTTTAAATTTTATAAGGTATTTCAGTATATTTGCATTTATCTTATTTATACATGTTTGTCCAGTCTCCACAGAGGTCTATGTCCAGACATATTCTTATCTCTTTTTTCCTTTCTTTTAAATATATATCAGTGAGTATGTGTTTTGGTTAACATTTTAGAGATTGTTACAACAATTAAGTAACTTCACTGTTTTCTTCTATTCAAGGTATGAAGTCTTGATTCTTTTGAATCTGTAGCAAATTCCCTTTTACTTCAGTGAAAATAGAAAGACAAAATAAGTGAAATCCTAGTTTGTACATTTTTAGGACACGTATTAAGTTCCATTTTTATGTGCAGTATAGTTTCAGTCCTTTCCTGTTTGCCAAATCAAAAATGTGTAAGTGCTAAATTTTGACTCAATGCCTTTTAATGTGACAATTCCAGCACCCACTGTTGCACAGGCTGAAAAAATCTCTGTGAGTATTGAAACTCAGTTGCAGACTAGCCCATGATGCATAGCTGTGTCATACAATCTACAGCTACTCTGCTACATAGTCTGTGTAATTAATACTGTATTGGCTAAGCAGAAGAATTGATCTCATAATGCAAATGCATCAAGATGGAAAATGCAAATGATCTGAATTTCAAATGCACGTTATGATAGACAAACTTTTTCAAAACTTTTGGTGTAATGATTTGAAAACCAGAAGTGCAAAAATGGTGAGTATTTTCAGGAGCTCACTTGTTATGTATATAATTGCAGGTGAGAAAGGGAGAAAATACTGCTTTTCTGCTTTTTCTGTGGGTTGCATTCAACTTTGAAATTGGTGGGCATAACAACTACACTTCCATTTCAGCTAATCGAACAGTAAAATATTCAGCTGAAATAAGACACCATCATTTAGACTACTAAATCATACAGGGAGGTGAAGAAGAGGAGAACGAGGAAATGGGATAGGCCCCTGCAGAGCAAGGGGTATCACAAATTCTGAAGTACCAAGCACTCGTTCTAGGTCCTGAAGAGTATAACTTGTTGAATCGGTGTTTCTGAGAGAAGCAAAAGAAAATACTAGATAGAATGGCTGAAAGGCAGAGAAAATATTTGCACAATGGCAAATTGGTATAGGAAAAAGAAGCTGAGAGAAGGAATGTTTGAGGGCTAAGGTTTGGCTGAAAAAGTCATGGAACTGTAAGCTTTCTTTTGTTACTTGATACTTACTGTGCTCAGGAAAGAATATTTTTGGGCGTTCTTTGTACATCGCACGAGAGAATCACTGAATTCCATCACCCTGATATAAGTCATTTGTAAGAACACAGGGATGTGGCAATATACTTATGAGAATATATCTATTATGTTCTTAAACTACTGGTCGTGGACAAGACAACTACATCACGTACAGTAATGCCCTGATTTAAAAAAAAAACCAACCATAGATATATTAGGATAACTACTAAAGAAAATTAATCTACAGCACAATAATGCAGCACCAAGAAAGATGTCCCTCGTGCCTGGGGGACATATGCTTATATCATCACGGAAGTTTGTGCCCCAAAATAGTATAATAATCTGAAAAATCAAATTACAATTAGTTATTTTTCAGTGGCTTATTTGTTCTGTGGAAAATAATTAATAAAATCCACAGTAAAATCTGCCTAAATGCAAAATTAAGCTTTGTCTTTTCTTGTTTCTCTTCTCCCCTCCTTTAATTTTAAATGACCTAGTGATTTTTGTTAGGTTTATGGACACGTGAATAATGAATGTACATATTATTATTCTTTCATTGATATTAAGTTCATTGAAACAGTCAGCAACGAACTTGAATCTTGTAAGCCCACTTATGAAACAGTCAGCAACGAACTTGAATCTTGTAAGCCCACTTAATGATTTCTTTTTTAGTTTTTTTTTTATTTGACGTAAGAGCTAGTGGAAGACGATAACCTGAACCTCCCAAAAGACTGGTTCCTTTCTTAGCAGTGGATGGCTTTGATTACACTATCTTGCAAAGCTGTCTAACAGACAACTGTGCCCCATTTGTCTATCTGTAACAGACAAGTAATGCTTTCCAAATCTGAGTAAGGCTGCAAGGCTAAAATATGTTAATGAGAAGCTGGGTGCTCTGATAGCAGGTGATGAAAGACGCTAATAGTTCAGAAAATTACTAAAATGCCCACAGGTTATGAGACTAGGTTTTTAAAATTATTATTCAATTTCAATTAATCAACTTTGAAACCAAATAAAGAGAAAATTAATTAAACATTAATGTTACTCTGCTCCATGTTATCTGTGCTACAATAGCACAAGAGGGCCACAAGGATAACAACTCATGCTCATCACCCAAGTGGCTTTAAAACTGGTGTAGTAAAATTTTATGCTACATTTTCTCTTTGTATTTTGCATACTGTTCGATGTGTAAAAAGGCATACTACACTGGCCAACCCATGAAACAGTACTGTAAGGTGAATTTAGGTCAGAGATGAATAGACTCCTTTTAAACATCTTTCCACTACCTGTACTGCACAAAACTGATTAAAGCCAACACAAAACTGTGCTGACTGGATTTCGAGATTATTTGAACTTGCAAGAAACCTGCTGGTATGACACTATGATAATATCCTTTAAATTTCTTTTCTTCATCTACTTAAAAAGTTTACTCCTAACATAAACTTCAGCTCCCAGAGTAAATATTGGGTGAAACTTATCCAAGCTCAAAGCGTTTGAGAGGCTTTTTGCAACCATTTAAGTACTGCATGCCACGTTTCCTACCACTGGCTTATGTGGGAGCGGGACTTAAGTGCCATGTAATGCCCAGGATAAATTTCAGTCAAGCAGGACCAAAACTGCATTACAGTCTTAACTGCACATCCAAAAAGGGCTAACAAATGTCTTTTTTTTTTCTTTTTACTTTGCATAATTGTGCTTTTCCCTCAGTAACACAGCCTGCTACTATGTTTGCAGCTTCAGGTTCAAACATAGTAGGTTTTATGCTCTACACTTAAATATGCACCTTCTTAAGATGCTTCTTGTTTTATTTAATTTAACTCTAATTAGTACCCCTGTTGAGCATGCTCCGGTGTCTACCAGTTCTGCCTCTGCTCCTGCACCACATGCTTCAGCACATCAGCCTGCTACTGCTGCTCAAAATTCAGCCAGTCTGATGACACCACCAGCAACCACCTCAGTAGTGCAAGAGTCTGTCTCATCCTCTTTCCAAAGGTAATGCTTTGTTGCTTTCTCCTTTCACAGATACACCCCTGTATGGCTCTGGAAATGCTGCATACACATTCTTAGCTTAAGAATGTAGTATATAAAAGCTGTAACCTATTTTATATGCTTTTATACATTTTGGTGTGTTTTCTTATTTTGAATTACATTATTCATGTTTGCAAAGAATTTGCAAAATAAAATTGCCCTAAAAAATGTAGCTTTAAGTCTGCAATACAGCTTACATTTTCAGAAAGCAAGTCTAGGATTAAAACTAGAAATGTTTTTTCACCACTTGTAATAAAACCAAAGCAACTCTTCATAAAAGTTACAGTGGTTGAGTGAAGGTTCTTTTAGTAGCGTTTCTGCAGTACGACATGAAATGGAAAATTAGAAAATGTCACTTACTCACGTGATTGAGCTTACCGTATTGCAGCAGATGTCAGTAAAACTTGGTGGACAATGAGCAGTGTGTCAGTAAAACCACATATCTGATGATTGACTGCCCTGTAAGGTATCAAGCAAATTAATTTCTATTAGATTTATCTACCTCTCTTTTCTCTAGTGAGGCTTGGCTATAGAGCTAAAGTGAGTTTCAAGGAGGTATGCAGTCATAACACTTGTACTACAGCAGGAACTACAGTTGTATATTAGAAGTTGTCAGACGGTCTGTGAAGAAACACGTGGGATTTATACTGCTGTCATTTACAGTAATTTTGGAGATAGTAAAAGTGAATTCCTTTGGTGCATATTAATCTTTTATCTTTGTTTTTTTGCTACATGAATATTCCTAAAATATGTATATTTTAGAATGCTTTAAACATCTGAGGAAAAACACACTTCCAGTAATGTAAGCTACTTTAAATAATTGAGACCTAAGATGTAGTCTGTCATATCTTAGATTTGTGTAAATGGAATTGGAAATGTTCTCTTGGCTCTACTTCTTGTTTAATTTTTGCTAATTGACTTAAATTATTTATGTATACAAGCCACTTAGTTTCTCACATTAGTCAGTTTTTTCCTAACCGTGACCTACTAGACTCCAGTGTTTTTATTCCAGTGCAAGAAAATCAATCATCCAGCCAGAAAAGGAGCTTTGAATAAGGTATTATTCTGTAATTCACAACTCTGCTGTAAGGCATTTTCACATGAGATAATGATACAGTTTAAGTAATTTTTATTCCTCAGTTGAAACTGCAACATGAAGAAAATGGATTGTCTAATATATGCCTCAAAAATAATGGCCTCTACTAAACTAATCAGGCCAATGACTTATGTTTTAAACAGGAGAATCTTTTGTCTGGTACTGCTTGCATATTAAAAATTTTAGCTTGAACTCAGACTCAAACATCTTCAGATCTTGCTGATAAAAACATACATTGTTGACAAAAGTCCTGTCCTGAAATATTGTCTTTCTTAGTTATCGATAGACTCTGGCTTTAAGATTTTTCCATAATGTCTGCATTTTGTCTTGTGTTCTGTAGGAATGTGCTTGGTTGTGCTATTCTGTAAGTCTGCAGATGTATGCTACAGAAAACCTGTTCCTGGTAACTATGCAGCAGTCCTCTTGTATCTGAACTCCGACAAGGCTTGATTCTGATGTCACGATTCTGATGTCACTATTTTTGTCCCTGTTACATTATTTTGTACATGCTTTCATGCTTTTACTGTGTCTTCTGCAGAGTGCTTGCAGCCCCCAGCTCTCTTTCACAGCCTAAGCCTTTCCATGGGTCCAAGAACATGTCATTAGCAGCTTCCACTATTTCATCTGCTATCTCATCTCAGTCTAGGTATATCTGTAAAGCTCTCTTCTTTTTCTTTTAACTTAATTTGTTTTTATTCTGTATTACTTTCTTCGATTTAAGGTTTTCAGCTTCTTAGGAGATTGGCTTGGCAGAACTATTGAAAAGCATGATGTGTTTAAAGGAATAGCCTTTCTGCTTATCTTTCACTTTAAGACCAAGCTAGGAAACACTGAAGTTTTAGATTTAAGATATGTGACCAAAAGATCTTTTTGGAACAAAGGTATTTCAGTTGGTTGGTTTGTGCTGTGTTTGCTATCTTAAGGAAAATATTTGGCTAGCAACACTTAGTGAGAATGACACTTTGTTGTTTTTTTTTTTCTTGGTGGAAACACAGGATCACAGGAATCACAGACCTTTTATTATGCCCTCAGT
>NW_010511896.1:101504-136571 GCF_000687285.1 Phaethon lepturus
CTAATAGGAAAAGATAGCATCCACCAGTAGAAAGAGAGAATGCTGCTGTACTGCCTCACTGCTAAACCTTTTCATTGCTTTCATTAACACTTTGTCAAGACTAACAGAGGAGAAAGCAGTAGATTTTAAGATTCATTATTTGAACACAATTTTCAGAAATAATGAAAAACAGAATCAGCAATACATTTGAGATTATAGTTATCTGTGTAGTCAGGAATCACCCAGAGGTGATGTTTGAAATGAACAGTGCAAGTTTGAAGGCTACACATCAAGAAATACAATGATCTTTCTCAAGAGTATCACAGAAAACAGCAGTTAAGTGCTATGTATAGCTACATGCTTGAAAGCATTTTGGTTGGCTTCACATCACTGAAGCCAACACAAAAATGAAATAGCTACAGAACAGAAGATCAGAAGAGTTCCGAGTTTTAGGATGTAAACAAGATTTAAAACAAAACATCCTAAGTTTTAGGATGATAAAACATAAGAAATAAAATTAACTGCTGATGTAATTCTATTTATTTGAGTGGAAGTACCCTAATCGTAACTTCAGTTTCAATTATGGTGACACTCACCAGAGTGTCACCAGAATGTTACCAAGAATAGAAGTTAAGAACAGATGCAAGGGTGTTTACTGCCATTGACATCTAATTTTATGTATGAACTTTCAAAATTCCAAAGTGATGAGTTATTTAGGGATTTCATTATTTGTGGGTATCCATCATAAAAATACCTTAGGACCTAATTTTCACATTATGAGTACTCTATGCATTTCAGAAGTAATTCTTACACTGCTTTTTCATTCAATCCTGTGGTACGATTAGGCTCTTAAATGTCACCAGTACTATTTTATCCACTGTTTTCGTCAGCTGGAATGATCACATATCTCTGTGAAAAGAAGGTCCTACACAGTTGTTGTAGGAGACCGTTAAAAGCCTCTTATAACCAGGGGAAGTCCCTAGCTTCCTAAGTAACAATAACCATGCATATTTAAGTTTGTTTATAACACTGGCATGCAAAACCTATTTATTTCTGCTGAGCTACAGAAAAGACTCATTTCTAGTATTTCTCTCAGTTGAGGACTGAAATATATCGATCGGTCAGAAAATGAAATTAAATTGAAGCCGTGGTGACTACTCTGGCCAGGCAGAGGACATCTATTCATGTTTCACCAGTCTATATCTTAGGACCCATGTGAATCTTGCTATGAGAGGTATATTTTTACATACCTGCATAAGAGATTTCTTTGGTGTTCTACTAGCTTCAGTGAGAACTGTACACAATAACTAATAATAGGTCTCTGAGGCCTGCATGTAGTAGTAGGGCTGCATGTAATACTTTTTATTTCTGCAATATATGCATATTTGATTGAGATTAGCGTTGATGTTACAAAAGGCCCTAGTTTTTCCCCTTCAAGAAAAACAATCATATAGTGAAAGACTTCCATTTAACGAACAACTTTGGAGGAATGCAAAAAGAAAAAATCACAGATGCATTGCATATATCACTTTCAGGATGCTATTGGTAAAAACTTAATCAGGTCTATTTTATTGCCTACCCAAGACTAGGAAGGCATTTTTACACTCGAGAGAAAAAATTGTGTTTATTGACAATTTCTGAGTATTTTGAATAGGAGGATATAAGGGGAGGGCTAAAGAACACATGTCAATACTACAAACTTTTCAGATTTAAGAAATGGCTTTATTTTAGAAATAATTTTTTTTTAATTTTGTTTTTATTATTCTGTGAAGCTGTCTAACTAGGTGCAGACAGACATAGATTTAAATGCTGAGAATGCTGCTAGTCAGGGGTGCCATTCTAAAATTGGACTATTGAGTTATAAGACTGTACTCGGAGTCATCTCAGAAATTCAGAAACCCTTATGAATATGTGAATAACAGCATTGGGAGCTTTTAAATCAGACTTAGAAAAGTGGTAGATCTCTAGAAACCTTTCAAGGACAGATAGTTTATCATCATAGAAAATCCCTAAAATCAGGCTGCCCGAGTGGGCAAAAGGCATGTTTTCACAAAATGGTTAATGCATGCATACTTTTGTTAACTGAAGACTCTTCATTTAAGAAGCTCATAATTTATTTGTATTAATCACAGAACTACGTATAGACCTTCTGAATCCCAGAACAGGCACTCTTCACATTGAAGTATGGTAGCTATATTTGTCAGGAATAGAGTGTAACAGTTACTTGGGACAGATTGACAGCTGCCGGCTTAGCTTTTGGTATAAGAAGTAAATGCAGATACCTCTTATGAAAGAGCAGATTTATCCCAAAAGATAACAAAAGAGCTATGTTTTCATTGCTGTCTTGGAAATAACAGCTAAGCAACAATTATGTATAATTTATGTATAAACAGCTAATAAATTCATATAAAGATATCCATTATTTGCTGATTCTACTTGTATGGCTATCTTAGAGCTAACAGAATACTGTTTATTGATTGAGCCTTTATCCATTTCATTTTAATTCCAAATTCCTTTAACAGGGAAAAGGGAAGCAGTGTGAGGCCTTGAAACTATAAATTCATTTGTAGTTATGGATCAATATGGGCTAATCAGTGTGAATCACATTTTTAAGGAGTAATGAGGATAAGATGACCTTGAGATATTAAAATTTACTTCTAATTCAAATGTGTTTTATCTCCTGCATTTGATTGGCATGGACCATTTTACCCTTTCCTGCCCCTTTGAAAGGAGGCAGGTTGTCTGGGGAGGCTGTATGTCTCTATTCTTGAAGGTTTTCAAGACACCATTGGATAAAACACTGAGCAACATGGTCTGACCTCAGAGCTGGCCTTGCTTTGAGCAGGAGGTTAGATGAGAGACCTCCTGAGGTCTCTTCCAACCTGAAAGATTCTGTGAATCTATGACAAATAACTGTCCATTTCAGAAAGCAGCGCTTTAATGGGACTACTAAAACCTATTGCTCATACCTGGTGATTAAGTCAGATATAAGATCTACAGTGTATCAGCTTTATATGCTACTGCCCTAAAATCTTACTTGCCAGTGGATGACACAGGCATCATGATGACATACGCTTCAAGCTGCTATCAGCAGGCAAATGTTATTGTTTTAGCTAATACCTCTCTTGGAAGTTCAGTATTTCAGCGAGCCATGGGACATAAAGGCAAATCAAAAACTTGGAGGACCTTTAAAAAATTGGTTCCTTGATACCTGGTTCCCAGGTACAAGAAGCAAACTCAGTTTTGTTTGTTTTTGGAGGGCTGTGTTGCAGCTAAAATTGGTTCTTTATCTTTGTGCACTACTTCTGTGTTTGTTTAAAAGACTGTCATTATTATAGCTAGTGTATTCAAACATAAGGGACTAAAACTGGCTTCTAAATTAATTTATGGTTCAAATTTTTGAGCATCTGATAGTTTTCATTTAGAAATCAAGCAATGCATTAGCATGACAACATACAGACTTAAAAATCCAGCTTCAGCTTGACATGTACCGTTGGATCATTGCAGTGTTTCATATAATTTTAGTTCAAAATAAATACAGATTACCTTAGTTACAACAGTATCCCCATCCTGTAAAACATGCTCAGGTAGAATAAGGCTGAGGTTTTACGACCATTGTTCCAGTGTTTGTTGGGTGGTTTGTTTTTTTTCCATCTAGAACCCTTAAAAAGGTCCACCAAGAAAATGCAGGAGGATTTCTTGATGAGTGTCCTTAACTATTTAAATCTGATTTTAAACTTTGGTAGATCCAGTTCTATAGTGATTTCACTTTTGTGAGCAAGGCCACATGCATAACACCTAACATAAGTAAAGTCCTTGTAATGTTCCTAAAGAGGAATGTTTGAATTGTTATTAATCCTTAACTGATTGCAGTTTAAAAGTAAGAGTAACACAATGTTATCTTTTTCACTTACACTCTTACTTACAAAGAAGAAAGCATAGCAGGAGTGTTTTAAATAAGCTACAAAGCTCTTTATGCAATTGGTTATTCCATATGGAGGGTAAAAGCAGGGCAATCAGTGAGACAGCACTCTGGGAATACAAAAACAGGAGAAACGATGGAAAGAGTTACAATTACGGTTCTAAAGGGAAGGTGTAGCTTCTGTGATCCTAGGATTTAATCCAAGCACTGTGTTTGTAGTAAAGGGAAGAACAACTCTTCTCCAGAATCTAGGAAAATAACCAGCATATGATAGGCTTCTGGTAATTCTGGCAGATGTGGGCTGTGCTCCTGTGTGGTGTGATTGTTGCCATGTAGCCCTGCATTGCTTTGCATTTAGACAGGAGCTATGTTCCTTCTGAATCCTCTTGTTTCTCAGATCATACCTTGTGCAGACTTTTAAGTACTTTCTGTATTTACATAAATGAATCATTTATGTTCTGAAATGATGCAGTTTCCTCAAGAAAAAAAAAAAAAAATCTACCTGTACCCAAGGCTGTTTAGTAAAGGAACAGTGGAATGGTACTGCAAGGGAAAAGTTGAATGTAATGGCTTCATGATGATGTTTCACCTATTTCCTGCTCCTCCTTTCTATGGGGTTGTCCTAGTTGCCCCATAATTAGCTAGGAAGCTTAGCTGATCTTTAGACTTTCGTTCATTCAAGGTTTGCTTTTAAGATTTGATGGAACTTAAGCTTATGACACTGACAAAAATAAATTCATACTTTTTTGTGTGTGTGTGCTACTACAAATAAATTATGATGTCAAAGCAAACAGTCCAGTGCCTGAATTAGAATTCCACAACTAAAGAATGAGCAAAACTAGACGAGAGTGACTTATGGAGCAATATACTCAGCTCATTGATTTATGTTCCCATTATTCAGGTTTCACTACAATTCATAGCTTAAGTAAGATAAGCAAAATGTAATGTAATACTGATCTTATATGATTATAAATACGTATATATTGTTTACTTTAGTATTTAAGAGGACCTCTTATTCATAAGGAAATTCACTGTAGGAAAAGATATCCCTATTTTCTTGGTATATTTTTTTCAAATACAACTTTTGTCTTATTTTAGTTTCAACCGGCATTCTTCCACCTCCATCAACTACCAGTCAAAGAAGAGGTATAAAAATGTTTTGTGCAGCTACTCTACTTTAAAAAGCACTTAACAAACCAGTTTATTGCTGCTAATAGGCATCTAGTGAAGTATTAACATAAAAATTTTCTTTTTCTGACAACTAATAGTTTTCAGAGCCGATATTTAATTTGCTGTCACATGCCATTGGCTGCTACAGATAAATTCAGTAAGGGTGCTTTCATTGCTTTTCAAGATGCCATTGTTTCCTGTTCTATTAAAGCATCTTTGATCATTAGGATATCTTTTTATTCTTTCTTTCTTTCTTTCTTTTTTCTTTTTTTCTTTAATCATATGCTATTTCCTCTTCTTCAGCAGAAATTCTGATAAATCTTTTAACTTCACTAAAACCCTTAATGTAACACTTTATTTCTCTTGACAAGCCTTTTTATCTTCCTTACTGTACTTAACATGCATCATACAGTTGTAAAAGAGTTCAGTAGTTGACTTTTAATTTTGTCATGATTTTGGTACTACGAATACAATTTTTTGTGTGTGTGTCTCTTGATTTTTTTTCAACTTCATTTCCCTTGAACATACAAGGAAATCTAGTGGCATGGTTTTATCATGCTGTCAACTTTGGGAAACACCTGAATTCTTAATAACAATTTTTCTTCATGACAGTCTAATATCACTAATCTGGCTCAGAACTTCTTTTTGTATTTTGTGCATTAAGAAAGCTTCAAATGAGTCTTTCTACCAATGGAGCTGCACATCTGGGAGTAGACTTTCCCAAGTGTACGCCATTTTCAGATCAAGGCTGTATGACACATGATTTAAAAACTTTTAATCAACATTGTAAATATTGATCACTGATCCTGTAAAGGTAAGTATGTTTTACTGGGGTTCTGTCTAGTTTACCTTGAATAGTAGATTTTAAAACAAGGAAAAGTCTTTTGATAGTGTGTATTCAGCTAAAGGCATTTTGAAAGCTGTCTGTGAAGCCAGTGTACCTGAAGTGTACATCTTCCTGTTTGTGTTATGGTAGGAGCAATGACCCTCTGTCTAGTGAGCCTGAGTACAGTGCGTCCTTATGTACTACAGGTGAGGAGGTATCAAAAGGAAATAGATTATAAGAATGAAAAGTAGAAAGTCTTACTGTGCTTAGAACAGCTTTGGCAGTTACAAAATCACAGCACAGAACTTACACTGAATACAAACCCACTAAAATAGTTTATCTTGTAGAGTCCTGTTCACTCATGGTATAGTGGACCCAAATCCACCCCTAAGCCCTACACTGGGTACGGAAATAATTAGCTATAGTCATTGTAGCAATAGCTATGTTTCTAGGTCTAACTAAATAGACAAAATAAATTAGCCTGGGGCAGCAATGCTATGCAAACTAGATCTGTAGTATAAGCACTGTTAGAGTAGCAAAAATCTATGTCACAAGGATAGGCTTATTTTGTTCAACATTAAAAATCAAAAGTTTACATTTGTCAGAATGTTTTTTACCTGTACTGGAAGGAATTTGATGGGTTTGCCATACGTAAAAATTACAACATGTTCTCTCTAGATGGCATCTATTTCCACTGTTACAGAAAGTACAAGTCAAGACGGACCAATGGTCTGGCAAAGCTGGATGCTTCTTTTCTTATGCTGACAAATCTTTTCCTATAGACAAAGCCACTATGGGAATAAGTCCTGTCAGCACAAATGGATAGGGATCTGGTTCAGGCAGATAGTGAAACTGAAGGGAGAAAGAAAGTAAATCTATGTTACCAGGGTGAGTAAGAATGATGTTCAATAGTGAATAGTTTTTATTACTGCGCATTTATTATGGCATCTGTTGCTTCCCTTCCTTGTACTCCTTTATTCTCTCTTGCTTGCTTTGTTTGTAATGCTCTTTTAGTGGTCTATGAAGCAAAGTCACTACAAATAGAATCATCCTAAGTAACAGGCAAATAGAAGTGGCATGTATTTCAATGTGTTACTATAATCAAACTGAGACTCACCATCCGAGCCATAAAATAGAGAAAAATTATTTCTTATTGATGTTTGGAATCTTGAGCCAATGTTTTTAATCTAGGAATGCAGAAATTGCATCATAATATTACATAACGTGCTTTTGGGTTAGCTGAATCTCAGCATTAGGAGAATGAACATAAATTGTGGTTTCAGTCTAAATAGGGAAACAAGTTACTTTTCAGGAATGTTTTTTTAAAGGTGGCTACAATTATTTTTAAAAGAGTACAATGCTTATAAACAGTAGTTATTTGTAGTAGTTGTGCTGAGCCAGTATCTTTTTAAGTCAATGAGATATCCCTCATTATCTTAGACAAGAACAGGCCTGGTTTGTTTGTTATTTTTTCGTAGAGGGACAGAAAACCCAAACTCTGTATGCATGTTCCTGATGTCTGATCCCTTGTTACTCTGAGAGTTCCTTTAATAAATGTCATATTCCTTCAGTAAGCTATCTTCTGTGACAAAAAGAGCAACTTGGCATTAAAATCCTTATGCAGCTAAGTTTTCTTTCCAAAAATTGTCCAAGCTTTTCTTAGCAACGATAAAGACTAATGAATCTCATAGTATTCTTTCTGTAGCTCTCAAGGCCAGTTCCTCTTGGAGTGCTTTGGAAACTGCCAGATCTGTTGTTTTATAATCAGTAACTTTTGCTGTTTATAAAGTTGCTCATACCTTCATTTTGCTTTTAGAAACACAAGCCAGTCATATACACCAATGTCAGTTTCTGGAAGCTATGGTGAAAGTCCTGCTGCTTCTGCTACTTCAAAACCGAGAGTTGTTACTACTGCCAGCATAAAGCCCTCTGTCTACCAGCCTGGTAAGGTGACTTCGAAGTACTGAAAGGATTCCGAAAAGAAATGCACATATATTTCTTTTAGGAAAAGAAAACACAAAGAATTCACGTTTTGCAACAGCACACACACATACCAGGAAAGATTTGTATACATGGAACGAAATGCTGCTAGTTGCTAGTTTTGCTTCAGGTTATCTGAAGGTCAAGAATTATGTTGTATTTGTATTCTGCTTTGGAGTGAAAATGTGGAATAAATGGAGGCAGAAGAATAAAAACAAGGAAAAATCTCTAACAAAAAATCTGTAGCCTGACTTTTCAAAACAAATGCATTTGGAAAATGACCCAGCCTGCCCAATTAGGAGCCCAATGACACTTCAGAATTGATGAAATAGCTTAAGAATGCACAAGTCAGGAAGGAGATAAAATAAGTGAAGGTAGCTTGAGTAGAATATATTTGCAAAGTAGATAAGGCCATATATTGAACTTCTCAAAATCAGGCTTATATTTGAAATAAAGAATGACCTATTAAAGTACTTTGTAATGCTATGCTTCCATTTCCCACAGATCCAATTATTGAAGGAATATATTTGATTATTTCATTCATGTGGAAAATACACTCCTCGATGTTATTTAAATTCTGTTTGTAATAATGTGTTACAAATGGAGTGAACTTCTAAAACCAGTGATGACCAAAATGTGAACCTTCAAAACGAACAAATTAAATGAGGCAGCAATAGAAGTCTAAATGCAGTTCTGTTTCAAATTAAGCTTGTTCTGACCTTAGCAAGAGAATTAAAAAGTTGGTTCATATCTTGACAATCAAGTAAATATGAAAAGCCCGAGAATTCTAACAATCTTAAATTGTCTTCTGTAATACTCTTCTCTCTGGATCTACTGAAATGAAACCAATGCAGAAATCTTACTTAGCTGTAAAGCAGACAGACAGATCAATTGATCTTTGGATTTGAGATATACAGGTAGAAAAGGCCAGTTCAAAGCTATCATAAGCTATTTAAGGGTCTCAAAGTCCCTTTCAGCTTCTCCTCACTTGCTTTTGGTTAAGTGTGTCGGTGTACACCATGTGTTCACTGAAGGCAAATGTTATTATTTTTATGTTGCAAAAAAGGAAAGATGAAGACAGAGGATTTACTTCCATAAAGTAGAACAGAGCAAACTGCGGCAAGTCAAAATATCTCCTGAATACACTGATTGATACTATGCCCCATGCTCATTTGGGGGAATTATAAACCCCAGTTCTCAATACACAAACCTGCCATAGAAATAAACTAGTAGCTCTATCCAATTAGTAGCTGTATCTGTTAAAGAAAAAGCTGGCTGTTGAATTAGACTCAGAATAAGAGGCAATGCTTTTGTTTTCTCCTGTGACGGGCATCTTCTCTGCAATTCCTTATATTGCTGGTTTTGAGCCCCATTGCCTCCAAGTAAAGGCTTAAAATACTCAGGATGGAAACTATGTTCTGAGTCATTATGTATACAATGAACTTACTTCAACTGTATATATTGTCTGCCTGCGTGTGAAAAATTCTTATTTTGCAGGCACTGCAAGGATATAATGTACTCTAGAGAACAGGAGAAAATTCAGAGTATGTAATGTGATATATTACAAAGACAGAATTCAAATAGCATTAAAGTTGGCAGAGAAAGAAACAGTGGGTCTCAATACAATATACAATATATTGTATATATACATATACAATAAAGGATTCTTTAGTATTTGTAAAATTTATAAATATTTATAATATTCTTTAATATGTATAAAGGGATATACAATAAAGGATTCTAAAATAATTGAACCCCAAAGCGACTCTGGTACAAAGGAGATTACAGAAAGAGATTTTATTGAAGATGTTGGGGCGGGGGGGCTGGTACCTTTTTAAAGTTTTATATAATAGTAGCACTTCATACTGGTTTTGGAACATAAGCTGGCCCTAAAGACAGTTGCAGTCCTGAGCGAATGGGAAATTGTCACTTGGGAAGTAATGGAGGAAACAGCATTTCCTGTCACAGATTGGAAAGATCAACAGTACTTTGAAACAGACCATCAAGACAGTCAGAAAACTTCCTCACCCAACTTTGTCAATGCGTATAAATTCTGTCCTGCAGTGTAAAATGTAGCTTCAATCTGAGAGGCAAGTAATTTCTTAGCCTTCTATTTTTGTTAGTCCACTGTGTGAAAAGGCCAAAATAGTGGAGACTAGTATAAGGATTTGCAATGTAGAATTTAGAAGAGGAATGCCTTTATGCTAGCCCTCAGTTTTAATGGGAATGAGATGACCTCCTTCCCTTGACATGGGTCAAAAACTTCCAGACTAAAACACCCACCAACAGCCTCATATATGCAATATCCAGAAACCTGAATCAATCACTAAGAGGGTTTACAAGACTATTTTAATCTCTCAGATTGAAAAAAAAAAAAAAAGTAATGAGACTAAATTTGTTTAAACTGAAACCAATCTCAAAATGAAACTGCATTATTGAGCATCTGGCTCACACAGGAGTAATCAGTAAGTCCACACTTTAAAGCAAAGAAAGAGTACTACTTTGACTAACCTAACTCTGGAGGGAATTTTCTGCATCTAAAATTCTTTTTTTTTCTTCCTGTGGGGAAAATCTGTGAACTCTGTACTCTTTTCCCTTCTCTGTCCCATAAATTTCATAACCTGTTTTTAAAAGGAGCATAGTTTTCTTTTCTGAACAAGGTCCACTAGATGGCAGAAAATACTTATGTATTCCTTTCTCACAGGCTTTCCCAGACTAGAATCGTGGTTTCATATATTCCAAGCAACCCAAACACCAGTTTTATACTACGAAGTAATATGATACCAAAAGTAAGAAAGCCAATCTTTCCTTTTAAATCTGCAGGTCCAAATAAGACTACTCATGTATGTAAAAGTGTTCCAGTGTAAAGGCCTGATCCGCTCTTTTAGAAATTGGTAGAAAGATTCCCACAGATCTCAATGAACCTTTCACTGAATCCTAAACACCTTCAAAACTAAACTAGCAGGTTACATACCATCTTTCATTTTAAATTCTTCTGAATATGAATAGTGTCTCCTTATAAAGGACTTGTTGCATTATCTGCTTTGTCTGTCATCTACTATATACTGGAACAGTATGTAAGAAAATTTTGGCCTTCGAGGATGCAGCCACTAAGCATAAAACAAGCCAAATCAGTTGTGATTATGAATTACATTTGTTACTGGCAAATTATTACTAAGAATAACAATTATGTGTTCTACTAACAAAAAAAAAAAGGGAAATTGTTTTCACAGTGCAAGCTAGTATGTAAGACTAAAGCATTTTAGACTATAAATCCTTACTTTACTAAATAAATCTTTGGTAACATGCCTTTTTTTCTGGAGGGAAAATATCCATTGACCATAAATGAAGAGCTGATGGGGAGAATTCCAAATTCCCCAGAAGCAAGGAATTGGCTTGTTCCTACGCCTGTTAGGGGAGACATTTTCTCCTGCCCATTCTTTCTTTCCTACTATAAGAGAGTCTGAGGGCTGAGAGAAACAAGGTGATAGAGGCTGGGTTACTGAATTATTTAAAGTATTCATTTTTTAACAGTTAAGGGCCAGCTCATACAATACTGATGTTTTGAGAATCTATTCTCTAGCATACTGAATCTTAGTACTTTTTACCAGCAAACAGCACCTTTTATCTGCTGCATATATGTTGGAAGACTTTGAAATACATAAACGTGCAAGGTGAATTTGTATGGCAGTAGCTACTAAGACAAAAGAGGAGTTCATATAAGCTTAGGGATATAGCTATAAGATAATAATTTCCTCTTAATAGCAATAGCTCAAATCTCAAAGTTAGTGAAACCTTTCTAATACATTGCAATGACACTGTTATAAATCAGTAGTAATTCCAGCCTGTAAAATTAAATTATAATGGCTGAAAAGAAAACTCGGAGCAGTTGTGAATACCCAACATGTGTCATTTTGCAGTAATCCACCCAGTATCTTCTTTCAGCAACTGGAAAAAAAAATTATTTTGCTGCTTTATTTTACCATGGCAAGTACAAAAGATAAATAGAGTAAAAAGAAATAGAAGATAGAGAGAATGAAAGACAAAGACCCTTCCCCAGTGTGTATCCTTCAAAGGAGTCTAGATTAATCTGAACCCAGATAAATCGTATGCAGTCCACGTTGGTTAGAATAAACAAACTGGAAAAATAAAACATGGACATCATGAGATTAAGGAATAAAAAGTGAAAAACTAAGAGGTTGTAAGCTGAATTTACTAAAGACATTCATAGTAAAGGACACTCTAAAAACAGTACCTGAACTGCATTTGTTCTCTTCTGGAACTCTGGGTTTGAATATCTGACCATTCTCTTAGGCCTTCTGTGGGATACAGTGCTGTACTTTGCATGAACAAGAATTGGCTCTTGGGGAGGGAGAATCCTTTTGCAAAACTGAGTGAGCTAGAAGTCACCTTATTTAATTAGAGAGCCTCATAGGTGGGAGCCTTTTGAACTCACCAATTAGAGATGAAATATTGCCTTCTAATTTTGCCTAGCCTAATACCGTAATACATAAATAGCAACAGCCCCAGGGTTTAAAGAGATTGGATGTAAACTCTCTGTTCTGAAATCTTTAAACAGTGTTTACCATTCCCAAGTAAAAAAAAAAAAGAAGCCTCAGGCTAAGGTGGGATACAGTTTCATGAAGCAGAAACTTTGTTGATGCATAAGAAAGTTTTATCAAGAGATGCATTAGATTCAACTCTGAACTCAATAAAAAGAAGAAAATCGGAGATCAGGGTGATCACAGTGGATTGAGATATATGCAATTTTAGCACCTGCAACTGCCAATAATCACTGTATGTTATTCTACGTGCCAGGGTGTGGGCTAAGGGGGGAATGTGAAGTAGAACATAATCTTCTCACCACTTAATTATCCAGAAAGATTCATGTTACATTTGGAACCCTCTTCTTGTTTTAAATACCTTTCTACCTGCAAGCCCCTTAAAACTTCCAATATTGTATTTGGTCATCATTTTATTGGTACTGGGATGTACTATGCAGAGTTTTTGCCTAGACTGCAGGAAAGCTGACTTCTGTTCCCAAATCTGTGCTCTCTCATTCAACTCTCCAAGCTTCTGTTCCTTCTCACACAAACCAACAACCACTCACTTCTTTGTTTGCCTTGCAAAGGAAAAAACTGCTTTTAGTGCTCCTGTACTTGGCAAAGTGAGACGGTTTCTTGGGCAGTGACTTCAGTCCTACACAATGCAAGATCTGATGTTTTGAAAAGAGCAAGGCAATGGAAAAACTTGTTGGTATGTGCAGGCTCTAGCTTCTGCTTATATTTATGTGATTAAGCTCCACCCAAGATTAGAGCCTGGTGCATACAAACACAGAGGCAGTCTGCACTGAAGATTTTATGTGATAGTCAAAGGGTGGAAGAAAGGAAGTATAATATTTCTATTTTATACATGGGAACTGAGGCACAGAGATACTATGCTTTGCTCGAAGTCATACAGGAAGTCTGTGGCAGAGCCAAGAACTGAACTGATATCAGTCATAACCACAAGTCTGGCCTTCCTCTAAGTGCTGTTGGCTTTGTCTTGCTGGTCACGTGCGCTGAACTGGCTCCCTCAATATTGCTTCCAGTGCGCTCTATCTCTGTGTTCCCTGTGTGAGCCTGTTTTTCTTCAGAAACCTAGGAGTAAAACCTACAAGTGACAGATAACAGTGACATCTGTGGAAAATGCTGCATTTTAATTAATATAATGAGAACAAAATTTAAGCATAACTTCTTACTGAAATTATGGGGATTTCTGCCTAAAACTTTTATTACATGATCTGGCCTTTCTATTTTTAACCTGTCTTAAACAGATCATATGGCAGTCTTTGAAATTATCACAGAATTGTCATATCCATTCCTACTAGAAAATGAAGAGATGCCCTTGAAATGGTCTCCATAAAATCTGTAAAGGCAGTAGGCAATGACTTCTGTAATGCATGTGGATTAAAAGTCAGTGATTGTGCTGATATCCTTGGCTTCAGTCTAGAATTAATAAGCAATAATGGGACAGACCATAATTAAGTGTCATCTGAAGCTTTTATTTTTTGTGTGCCGTGGACTACCCTTTGGTAAGTGTTGCTGTTTTGCCATCAGAAGAAAAGTCTTTAAAATACTTCTTGGTTTCTTTTGGGATACTTAAAACAGCACCAGCACCAGTTCATTCCTACACCTCTGCCAACGCTGAGCCTGCAAGTCGCCCTCCCTGGGTAACAGATGACTCCTTTTCCCAGAAATTTGCACCTGGAAAAACCACCACCACTGTCACAAAGCACATCCTACCAAGGGGTGCTCCAGTACCATCTCCTGCCTCAACTTCTGCTTACCCACCTCCAGTTTCAACTTCTTCCCAGGCTCCTGCAATAGCCCGGGGAACAGTTCAGAGGGCTGAGCGCTTTCCAGCCAGCAGCCGAACTCCTCTCTGTGGGCACTGTAACAGCATAATTCGGTAAGGTCATGAGGTTTTGAAGAGGGCTGAAGAAGAAAAAAAAAATCAGACTGGTTATTGTATATAAATATACAGTACCAGAGCCTAAGACTCAGTTAAATTACCCAGCAGGGATATCTGTTGTCTGCTTCATTAATTTAACATTTCCAGAGCTCATTTTGCTATTGTGCAGTTCATGTTTTATCACTGCAAAGTTATACATGCTAATTGTTTTGTTTCTTGGATGCTGTGGCAAGTCACTTTTTGTTTTTTAATCAAGTTTCTGGTCCTAAGGTACCCCTTGAAGGAGGTACGTACAACTTCATTGGGAGAGTTGGGGGGTGGGGGAGAGGATTATGAAGAGAAAAGGAACGAGACATCATTTTGGAACAGCAGCCAAATGTAATTGTTGCTTTTGTGTCTGGAGAAAGATAATGCCTACACTCTATTACCAGTGATTCATAGCATGCCTCTCCCTTCTCCTCTCCCAATTCATTTTGCTGGACCGGTGCCCATTGTTACCCTGTGGACTCCTAACCAACTTTAAGTAATCCATATGTAATGACAGTCTCCCCCACTAAAAGGAGCTAGTTTGGTGATGTGGAACTGCTGATTATTGTCCTTTATATATGTTGAAAAGGAAAGACTCCAGTAATAATCACTATATCTAATTACAATCAAGAGTAAATCACCAAAATGAATTTAATGTGTCTTCCATGTAATCAAACAGCAAGTTGTCATCTGATAGTCTGACAGTTCTAGAACATGCCGCATGTAGTGCGCTCTCAGATGAAAAGAAGGCAGGAGACCTTAGGAGCTATTGAGGTGCAGGTGTGTAGGTTTAGAAATTTGCCTGCTTTTTCATGCTTTCAAATTGTAGTGTTATCTTCTGTGTTACAACCCTTCACCTTTTCCTGCTGTCTTTGCAGCTGTTTACAAAGACCACTTATAGCTATGCAGATATGAAAACAATTGATTTTTTTCCAACAGTTTTCTGTAAATCCAATATATATGACTAAACAACAATGAAATATTTTAACCAATTGGCAAAGTGTTTGAGTAATGATCTTGAAAAATACTGTTTCTATTTGGGGTTCTGGGTCTTATTTTAATATACACCTTCATGGTTGTAGAATGAAGTAGAATGAGTAGAATGCTTGTTACACATGTACGTGGTGTCTAACAAAGTGGGTTTGTAATCCCATTATAAATGGTCATTCAATCTTTTTGCAATACAAATAAGATAATTACGATTGTTTACAGGGGTCCTTTCCTGGTAGCCATGGGTCGCTCTTGGCACCCAGAAGAATTCAACTGTGCTTACTGCAAGACATCCTTGGCCGATATGTGCTTTGTGGAAGAGCAGAATAGTGTGTACTGCGAGCGCTGTTATGAACAGTTCTTTGCACCAACCTGTGCCAGATGCCACACTAAGATCATGGGGGTAAGAGAACAAGCTTAACCCTTTTTCCAACTTTGTGGTTCATTGAAATTAGAAATATTTTAGACTGTAAGCAATGAATGTAGATATTTATTTTCCCCTTTTCAACAATAATTTTCCAGCCTGTTGATTATTTCAGAATGAGAAACATATTATTTTATAATAATTTTTATCTATCTGAAATCTTGGATATTTCTGTACTTTAGACAACTCATAGACAGACTGTGTAATCCAATTACCATCTTACTGAGCGCAAAGTAACACTTTCTGGACAGTACTTTGCCATCTGATACACACTATGTTACTTTCATCTATGTTTTTGTTATGTTTAGAGTAAGAGACTCGAACTGGGGTTTTTTTAGTTATACAGGACTTTGTCTAAATTTCAATGGAGAAGTCAGTGATCTTGGAAGGAGGCACAATGCTCTTGCTGTACCTCACTGGTAGCTTGCAACACAGCTTCCAAGAAGAATTCTGCTGACTTCTTATAGCTAAGAAAATACAGAATAAATACAAAGACCTGAATTCCAGAAAGGCAAAAATAAGTGCCACTTCTTGTACTTGTACATGTACTCATGCTTAGGTACAAGTAAATTTGCTCTATGTATACCTTAGAGGTTGGAATACCGTAAGATAATTTTAGCGGTGTATTTATGCATGCAGCTATAGTGAATATATGACATGATTCTCTTAAATGAGGGAGCAACAAGTACAACACTGCTTAGCGCTCACCTTTTGACATCTGTCTAAATGTTGGCATTGAGAGACTAGATGCTTTTCTCCGCAATTACCAATTAGGGATGGCAGCATCAGGCATCTATGGTGAGGCTCTGGCTCCAACCAAGTCTTGCTTGCTACTGCGGCAGTAGGAGTAATTTTACAGCAGAGTACTGACTTAACTTACCTAATTAATGCTGGCACAAATCAGTTCCCCATTATGGATTTTCATCAGGAAAATAGCAAAGATGCCAGCTGCCTCTATTTATATTAATAAGATTTCTCAATGTATTTTTCTGCTTCTTAGCTCAGTGAGGTTCATAAATGGATCCAAACCTATTTATCAGTGATAGCTGTTTTGCAAACAGTAACAGAAGTTAATGAATCTCAAATGGTGATTCTCTAATAAGATATATGGCAAACATAAATTAGACTGTTTTGTCTATTCACTGGATTGAAAGGGTGGAATAGGACTTCAATCCCTTTTGTCATAGTCAACAGAGATTAAAAATAATCTTTAAAAGAGAATCAGAGTCTATGTATATAATTGCAAGCAACATAAAATAGGATCTAGATTCTCAGCTGGCATAAATCAATGCTGTTTCACTGAAGTTAATAAAGTTAAACTAATTTACACCAGTTAGGCAGCTGGACCTTTGAAATCTGGACTGTTTGACAGAGATACTGTTGAATATCATTTTGGGCACAAGTAAGATTGACAAATTAGCAGGTAACCATGCATCAGAGCTCAGTACAGCAGCTTTTGGACTTGGAGGACTTCTGTATGACAAGATAAGAATGAAGCAGTAATACAGATTGCTCCATACTGGATAGAAGAAGAAAGCTGATAAAATCTGGATACTCAATTCAAGACAACATCAGACATACAGAATTTGGTTTTTTTGCAATGACATGTGGCCTAGGAATACACACACAGACTCATTTTCACTAATCACATAAGTTAAAATCTAAGAACCTTTTTTTTAATATATTCACATTAGATTATGAAGTGTTCTTGTGAGAAGCTTAAAAACAGTACATAAGCTAAGTTGCTTTGACACATCAGACTTAAATCATTTATTCCCTGCATGCATTTCTTGGTCTTCGAGAGAAAATTACTCTTTAAAATTTATTTAACAAATCATACTCTTGCACTGAAGAGTTCATACTAGTCATGTCAAAACAAAGTAGAAAATAATCAAAATCTTTGTGCAGAATCTCTCCTGCAACAGCGACTGGGCATGTTGATACAAACAGCTGGCTGAACTGTGTTGTTTCATTTTTGGCAAATACATTGTTCTAGAAAGTGTGCGGTCCTATTTCCTCTTTCTTTCCAAAGGAGCCCAATTTCTGTCATACATGATTCTTTTGAGCAGAGGAATTGGCAAAATTTAGAGCATCTCTGCCTTGTCTTTGTTCTCCAGTAGGTAGTTGCAGGGCATGCTGTTCTGCTGGAGATTTTTGTTTGTTTGTTTGTTCTACAGGAAGTGATGCATGCCCTAAGACAGACTTGGCACACAAGTTGCTTTGTCTGTGCTGCTTGTAAGAAGCCTTTTGGGAATAGCCTCTTTCACATGGAGGATGGGGAGCCTTACTGTGAGAAAGGTATGGCAAACTGGACAGTTCTGCTCAGTACTCATGTGCTTCATGTTGTATGGAAGCAACATAAGAATAAAGCAACTGCTGAACAAAATAAAAGCAGTTACCCATCCAGCATGGATTTTGTCTCCCCTCTACGCATATACAAGTGTTTCCCTCTGTTTTCCCCCAATTCATATCAAAGACTGGCAGAGTCTTCTGCCTCTATGTCCCAGAATGCCTTACCTCATTTCTTTCCCTTACATATTATGATACTTGCCTTCTAGTTATTTTTCTACACTTTTTTCCCCATCCCGCCCCCCCCAGTAGATTCTGCTCACTAGAAATCTACATGTTATGGCGTGAAAAATTCTTATGTTAGGGTTCTGGTAGTGTTTCTATATGTAAGTGTGGGTTGCTGCCCACACTCTCTCTACTAAATTGCTTGAATTATGACTTCTGATACTGCTACCTCACCCTAAAACTGATTAACCAACACATATGAGAAGATAGCTCTGCTCAGATGTGCAACACATTTTGTTTTTCCAAGCACTGCAACAAATGAACTGCTTCTTACCAACTAAGAAAGGAAAAGGCCCAGTTTTCTCAAACCATGGAAAGTGTAGTATGGTTTCATAAATGGTGCTTGCCATGCAAATGAGTTGCCTATCATGGTCAGGAAGCAGGTTAAGGTTTAAGTGGTATTCCCTCTGTAAGCCCTGCCTTGTCCATTTAATGTGCTTCTGGCCTATTTCTCTCTGGAGATTCCTTCCTTATGGTTATGGAAATAAAATATTACAAATCAAAGTAACTCTTAGTGAAGAATGAAAACCATACAGCATGACTGACGTGGCACCCACCCTTTAAATTTGGAGGTTTTGCGATAACCTCTAATGACTCTCACGAGTTCCATATACCTGTAGAATTTCTGCTAATCTTGTTCAATATAAAGTCTTTCCAAATTGCACTGGATAATCAAAGTAAAGATGTATTAACCAGCCAGTATGGGGTTTCCATAACATTCTCTCTTAATGCAGAAGCAGCATACTGTTTCAGCATTAAAATAGAGAACATAAATCCAGTCATGGAAACTTAAGGGTGGTATACGAGCATAGTTTAAGGTAACACTCAATGTGTTTCAGTGAATGTTGTAGGAAACTCTCAGCAAAAACAATCCAAAAATGCATCCTCTGGAAACTTTCTATTTCCCTTGGATTTAATACGATTATGTTAAGAGTTTATTCTAAGTTTGCTTTTTGTTTTATTATAGACTATATTGCTTTGTTCAGCACCAAATGCCATGGCTGTGATTTTCCTGTTGAAGCTGGAGATAAATTCATTGAAGCTCTTGGACACACTTGGCATGACACCTGCTTCATTTGTGCTGTAGGTTCTATAACAAATACTGTCTCATTTCTTGTTACTTCACAATTTATGAGTATAATCAGAAGGCCTGAAAGCAGGAACAACTAACATATGCCTAAGGATGCAGAAGGATTGAATTTCATTTGTACCTGTAGATGGAGAAGGATGGGAGTAATTTCTCTTCTTCTCTGTAAACTTTTATTACAATTATTAAATTTAACCACCACAAGTGAGTGCTTTCTAATAAAACATACAGTTTTAGAGAGTATATACATAGTAAAACATAGCACTACTGCTGTTATTATTTCCAATGTTTACAAATAAACATAAAACAGAGTTTAAAATAAATTGACACTATATTGAACAGTATAGCCATAATCTTACTTACAAAGCAGTGCAGTTTGTATTTCCATGCAGAATGCTTGTTGAAACTTGCAAAAAGGAGTCTGTTTAGAGAGAATGAATAGTAATTAGCATAGAAGTTGGTCAAACTCATCAATCTGTGGTGTGTGTACAGCTATATAGTGGCCATATTCCCACACTCTGCACACAGCATAGTAAAATCCATATGATAAACAGTACTTTTCATATGGTTCTAATACAGCTGTTCTGCTCTACAACATATTTTTCCTACGGTAATAATATCCAGAGCCTCTAATTAGCTAAAAATAGTATGTTGGCCACACCAAAAATGACAGTGACAATTTCTAATGTTTGTTGAACTCTAAAATTTAGGTTGAAGAGACAAAAGTATAGAAATGTTTATAAATATGTAAAGCTAAACTAGCTACTGGTCTTTCAAGGATACATGGACATGAGTGACACAAGTGAAAATGGAAGTCTTTTTGAAATTCTAACATAGAAAGGAAAGTGAGTTTCCTTCACAAACTAACAGTCACTTATAAAAGACACTTTCTCTGAGTATTTCCTGTTCTTTTTTCCTTGCTCGTTTAACTGCATTCTTATGCATTTGTTTAGATTGGCAAACTAGTTTTCTGTGGAGGTGACAGTTTTTTAAATGCAGTTCTCACAGCCTTTTTTTGTTAGGAGCTAATTTTCAGTGGGTTAAGTCAAATGCAAATAAATACTTGATTTAATTTTCAATATGCTGTCCTCACATCCTTTCACATGATTTTCCTTCTACTTGCAGTAGCACATCACTGATGTTACCACTCCCTGGTTTTAAGCCTGCCATAAGCACTAGGGACAACATTTATTCTTATCCCTAGATTCTGATGTGTTGACTTCCTTAAGTGGTTCTAGTAAACTCTGGCCTTGCAAGAGGTGTTGCACTACCCTGTGTGGATATCTGTACAATTCCAGGGCAGTTTAAGCAGATCTAAACCTGGGCTGCCCTGCCTCGGCCATGCTTTATGTCAACACTGGCACTTAGGCAGCCAGGCAGAGAACTCTGTGGGTTGAAGAATAATCTGGTAAAAATAAGTAATTAGTTTTCAATGATACCAGCTGTCTGAATGACTCACTCCTCGATTGCATAAGCACCTGTACCAAGACAAAGTAATAACAGGAATGAGTATCTAATGGTACCATGGCAGGATGGTAGCCCTGGGACCATGGCACCTAACCAGAGCTTTTGTAAAATCATACATTACAAAGATCACAATCTACGTCTTAAAGTCTAAGCTAGCTGCATGTGCTCAAGTGTGCCACTATCCTTTCATGGTCTACATAAGCACCATGCCGAGGCTGCCTAGGGGATTGTGTACCCAGACCTGAGTTTAATGGAAACTAGTGAACTTAGCAGGTAGCAGTGGCAGGCAAATACAGAGAGGAGAGCTGATGCAAACCAAAACCTAACCTCAACATGGAGTAGGAAAACTACCAAGGCATGCATCCAGGAAATCAGATGCACTTCTTTCTGCCAAAGAAATGTGTGGGTATTGAAAATTTAAAGTTGAAATTGATAATCATATCTGTCTTTTTTTAAAAAAAAATTTTAATGATTCCTGATTGTATTTATTATTAATTCTAGGTATGCCATGTGAATTTGGAAGGTCAGCCATTCTACTCCAAGAAGGATAAGCCACTGTGCAAGAAGCATGCACATGCCATCAATGTTTAAAAGAAGAGTTGGTAGTCAGTAATGCTGGGGAAAAACAGATTACTAACTGGGCAATTATAAGGTTGATAACATGGTTAGCATTTCTCTTCGTAAAAGCTAGGAAGTTTATACTTCGGAAGTTTAACTTTAACCTCTTTTGTAAATGCAGTTTTGCAAGGTTCATACAAAAACCCACCGAATGAACAGTCAAAACTAAATGAACAAGTCCATTTTTAGAGAAACAGTTGGGGGAAATACTTAAATGAACTGAAAACTGTAACATAAAAAGTAATGCAAAAATACAGTTTCAAATGAACTACCCACAGCGGTTTTACTGCTTAGACCACACACTAGTGTTAAGAACAACTGGAAAAGTCCTTTCACAGTAAGTCATTTTCTTTCATAACAAGAATGAGTAAGTGCCATATGTACAATAATCTATAGAACCAAAGGTCATAGCTTTCAAAGGGAAATAAATAGATTAGGGTTACCTCTACGAAAAATGAATGCTATTCCATTTCACTGTGGTGCTACCTCATAGCATCAAATATTTTAGATTCTTTCCAAATAAGAAGTCTGCCTTGAATCCATATGTAGCTGGGAAGCTTAGGAGACAATCCATAACTTAGTTTGACAATCAAGTGGGAAGAGAATTAACTCCTTCCATAACTCAGTAAGATTGAGAAAAGCATGTTGGGTCAACTTTGCTAGTGCACTTGGCTTACACATGCACAGTAGATTAGTTCACTTTCAAATCATAATGGAAAAGGACAGCTGGCTTTCCCCAAATTGCTCTTACATTTGAATGGAATAGGGCTGGCTGGAAAGGCCAGCTTCTAATTCGAAACCAGCTTTTCCTTTCCTCTTGTGGAAAAAAAGTAGTCAAAGTTGCTTTAGTTTCTAATTCCCATTGATGGATGTAGGAAGCTACATCTGGACCTCCACACTGATGAACACAGAGACATCCATCTAGCACAGCTAGGAAGAGGGAGATAGCTTGCAAAAGTTCCCTACTCTATCCCACATAGTTAGGAAAAAGGCATCTTTTTTTTTTCCTATAGTAAATTAACATTAATTAAAAATTCATACGGCAGTATAACACCACAGACACATACTCTATGTCTTTTCTTAGTTTAAATGCAACATATCCTGAATTGTAGTAGTATTTGCCATTGTAAAACAGTAGACAGGCTCTGACAGGATAATCATACAGTCAACTTTTCTAATATTTTAAGAACAACTTTCAAGTTGTTCAGTTATTTATAAAACTTTTTTTTTTTTTGCAAAAGAGCAATACTTGTAGTACTGACAATACTTTTGACTTTTTCATTTTAAATATCAATGACTTTTTGTATTGGAGACAGCAGTTCTGTCTGGTAGAAGATAGAGTTAAAGTGAAAAGGCTGATCACTATTCAAGTTCTATTAATTTGTTTAAGTGAGAATTATGATGTGTGTTGACAGCTTGCAGTACTGACAGTTTTGAGTTAGTATTTCTGAGGCTGAGGATGCATTCGATGGGCCACATTATGGTGCCATCTGCACCCTATTTTACGTTGTATTTTGAGTAACGAGGAATGACGTAGGATTGTCTGCCTTTTCCCTCCTATGGGTAATGCCCATTTTAATAAAATTGGTGTGACTTTTCAGGGATGGAAAACTATCCAAAGCTTGGGGGAAGAATAAAAGCAATTTGGAGTTCTAATATGAGAGATAAGATAGCTGCAGGCAGTCCTCATCTTGGACAAAAATAACCTGAACTGCCTGTGGCAGTTTTGACCTGTATGATCTGTATTTATTCAGTAGGTATCTTAGTTCTCACTGATCTTAGCAGTGATCTGATCCGAGTGCTACAGGGTCAGATTTTTGTATGCATGACTTATTCTAAAACACTAGTACATTATATGCAAAGCCTTTTTTTTTCTATAGCAAACAAATTTTCTGTTTTCAGTTGGTGCTGGGCTGGTGTGAATATGGTTCCATTGATTACAAAATCCAAAGATCTGGCTTGTAATATTCTCTAGAGGAATAAACTGTAATCATGGAAGTTAAGTATTTTTTCACTCATATTTGACTTAATTAAATATTTTTTCATAACAGTGAGACAATTCTAGATTTCCTTTTACTTTTTGAATGTCATTCAACAAAATGGTGTTTATTATTCTCTGTTATTTAAGAGAATTCATATCAGCATTTTATATACTAAGACTGCATTGAAGATATTCTTTAGGCAGATTTCTGTGTTACCCACTGACTGGGACTAGTCTCTTACTGTCAACATCAAAACAGGGAGTGAGACTCCTTGGGAGGACACAAAATGCTAGGGCTTGTGATGCCTCAGGAGAATTTAATGGGGTCTTTCACCTCAAACCTGCATGTGTGTACATGTGTGTGTCTCCCTCTCCACCTTCCCACTCAATGTCCCTAAAAGCTCCCTCTTCACTGGCAGTGTGAAGGATAAAGCATTTTAGGAGATGGCCAGAGATGGAGCGCTGTAGCTTAGGCAGGGGTACAGTCTGTGCAGAGATGGCCCAGATGGCCAGCTGAAGTGGCCCAGGTCAGCCTGTGAGTCACTGGGGTGGACAGGGGTGTGGGAGATGGGGGTCTTGGTGTAGGCAGGGGAAGGGAGGCTTGGATCAGAGAAGGGAGAGCACCTGTGGCAGCCAGAACATCAGGGTTCTGGGGGCCTCTGGTTGAGTGTGAAAAGATGAGGCATTGAGGAGACGGGGCAGAGGAGGGGAGAGCCAGGATGACTCACTATAGTCAGGGGAAGGGCCTGAAGCAAGAAAGTACAAGGAGCTCACAACAGTCCATAAGAGATAGTATGAATATGTACAGAAGGGGTAAGCAAGCTGGATACAGGATCCAATCTAGTAAATTTGAAGTCAGTACTGCAGAAAAGTGAATGCAACTTATGTAAGCACAGCTAAGCTAGCTTACAGAGTAGCAGCAGTGAAAATGCAGCAGCACAGACTTCAGGGGCAGCCGTACTAGCTTGAGAGAGTCCTAGAAATTTCCTTTTCAGTGGGAGCCATACTAACTTGAGAGAGTCCTGAAAATTTCCTTGGACAGATAACCTGCACTGCAACACATGCCCTGACTCCATCTGGTGTCTGAGCAAGTGAGATTAAAGCTAGTTTACATATCACTATATAAGGTACAGTGATATCTCTGAATGAAGAACAGAGATACCCTGAGGATTATCATGTAATAAATTTCCTGTTTTGACTTGTGCTGCTTCATAATGTGGTCCAAAAATAGGGAATCCACTTACCCGCCCTTGATATCTATATTAAGATATAATTTTTGCACATATCTGAACCAGAAATTTGTGAATAATAATGTAATATTTTAACTTTCATAGGGGTAGAATAACACATAACTGCTGATACTCTTCTGCCACATGTCACCTTTGTGATATAGAAGGGGGAAAGATGCACATTTCTCTCTCTCTCTCTCTCTATGTCTCAAATTCAGAATAGGGCCCTTCAACTATCACTGAACACAAACACTGTACAAAAATACACAAGATGAATAATGTGTACTTATGTTTTATGTCTTGTAATAGATGCCTGGGACAAGTCCCCCATTCTAATTAACATGGGGTTTTATATAATAAAGATACTGTACCTCTGAATGATCAAAGACCAGCCTTTTATCTAATTAAGAAGTGTTCAATAACTTTTCAGTCAAAGGCTTCAAAAATTAACTTAATGCTTTTTCTCTTTTTCTGTTCTTTTTGCAGAACAGGGTAAATTAAATGTTTCCAAAGAAGACTGCTTTTATTATCTGGGAAAAAAACACTCTTATGACTTCTTTTTTTAGAAGTTAGTTTTTACTATATTGGATTTAAACATTACAGATTTCTAAAATTAATTCAAAACGAGGAAAAATATTTTACTTTGGTCCTTTAGTGGTCAGTACTTTGGGTGAAATGTTTTGTTAAAGATTGTTTGTATTTGTGTTTAATAATGTGAATGTCCACAGCACTGAACACGCTCATCAGTGCCTAATGCTGGGCACACTAATGTTTATTTGCAATACTTGTCTCCTGGTAGCAGGTATTAATTTGTTTAGTATTTATAAACATCAGAATTTGAAACTGAGTAATTTCTTGCCTGCAGTGATCATATTAGAAGTCTAGGTTTTATAATATATTGACAGGTTGACTTGATGCCACCAGTGCCCTTGCTTTTAGATATATAACTTTTCTTAAGTTCCTAGTTATTTCAGAAACAGAATGTAGTGTGGTTTATGAGGTGTGAGTAACTACCTTGCATGGATTATCTGTGCCAACATGAATAAAACAGTTTAGTAATAAAAGGAATGTGCAAATACAGTTAAAGCTTTATGATTTGGGCATATTTATTAATATGGCATGTGAACAGCTGACAGCTTTCAGCCATGTAATACTGATAAGAAAGCATACACAAACTTGTACTCTCTACTTCAGACCTGAAAATAAAAATTGAAAGCATTGGTTTCAACTTTATTGTATATCAATCTTGAATGTTTTATTCTCCAAATGTTAGTATGCTTAAAAGATGTACTGTACTAACAGTACATGTTGCAACTTAACAAGACTTGTATAGTCACAGACCTTATTGTGTCAACAAATACTGTTTATAGTAACTTTATAAGGAATGGGTAAATTCTGTCTTAAGTTACATCGATGCATCTGAGAACAAAGTTTCATTGCGTAAGTTCAGGTGGGTGTTCTTCCATTTCTTAGCAGAAGTGACTTTAAATAATACAGAAAATGTTTTAAATGTCTTCATTGAGCTCTAGTGCCAAGAAATACTTCCAAATGAAAGGATATCTTCATATAACAGCGTGGCTTATAAAAACAGCCATTTTGTGCATTCCTAATCCACACCCCTCAGGAATGCAGGATTTTTAAAGATACAACTAATTGTATTACACCTAATTAAGAAGTTACATGATAAATGGACAGACTTGGCTTTAGATGGCATTACAAAGTACAGCTTCAGGAATCACAACTTTGTGCACTTTGGTTTTATTTTACAGCCCTAATTTCTGTTTACAATGTACATAAGGAAAAAAAATTCAAAAAAATCAACAAAACACAGACAATTTTCTGTCAGTTCAAAATTGCTGCTTTTCAGATTGTCTGTTCTGACTTCTAACCTTTGCACAAGACAGTGGTTCCTAAACTGTGCACTGTGATCCCCAGAGAGGTCAGCTGTTGGAAGTGGAAGAAATAGAAGCACAAGCATAGCACTGTGCCAGCTAATAGGGTACAAAAAGTGAATAGAGCAAAGTTCGTTAGAAAAGGACATGCTGCAAAATAGCTTGACAAGTGTGGTGTTACGAATTCTTAATAGAACAGAGATGAT
The DNA here is from genome assembly GCF_000687285.1 of Phaethon lepturus. Classification (NCBI taxonomy): domain Eukaryota; kingdom Metazoa; phylum Chordata; class Aves; order Phaethontiformes; family Phaethontidae; genus Phaethon; species Phaethon lepturus. The sequence goes on from NW_010511896.1 coordinate 128,330, forward strand.
GATTTGCTCTGAAGAAAATGGCTATTTCAAAACTATAGGTTTTGGCATTGTTTCTCCCCCCGCCGCCCCAATCATGAATCTTAAATTCAGCCAGTTTCTGTTGATTAAGAAGGGAAGGAATGTGTGAATAAGATTGCTGAAACCATTATTGAATACACAATGAAATGCTTTGTTCTCCCAGCCAAATCAGAGAGTTATGGATGAGATTCAGATTATATTCAGGCATAATTTCTGTGCTGTATGCCTATAAAACATGCCCTTAGATAGCTGTTAAAAAACACAGTTCCTCCTCCTCTTAGGAAGATTACATCAAAAGAAAACAGTAACAAATGTGTGTTGTACCAATAAGGACTGTCAGGCTGAGTCACAAGACTTTTCTGTGTAAGAAGGACAAGCAGAGTGAATTTTTTTTGAACAAGGCTAAACTTTTGAACAAAACATGTTTTTCCTTCAAAAGTTTCCAGATTTTAAGTTGGGCAGTAATAAATTAGGATGCATAAAGTTTCATTAACATATCTGCCTCCATTACAACAGTATTTTCTAATCTTAGTGGTTTAGAATTCAGACTATTTTCATCTCATTAATGACAAAGATGTTATGGCAATTCTTCTGCTTCCACTTAGCTTTTATAATTTGTAGTGTTACTGAAAAAGAGTTGAGGCCTTTCTGAAACTGAATTCATGATTTCTTTCTCTTTTAATTACAACTTTGAATTGACTAAATGTGATGGTCCTTCCAGTGCTTGTGGAATGAATACTGCTTGCTACAAGGAAGCTAGGAAACTTGCTGTTCTTCTAGAATGTTGTATTCTTATGGTGCATTAAAGAGGGTGTTTTGGAGTTTGAGAAAGCTTAATAAATATCTATAGTCATAATTAAGTATGTAATTTTGGAACAAAAGAATGACTTACAGGATTTTAATTATTTTAAGATCTAATCATACATAGACTGGAAAATATTGTTGGGATCAGGTTTAGTTTGATTTAAAGAAATTTTAATGTTGATGAATGCAAGCATTCCTATATGCACGTATGGAACATGTATGTGGATTAAAACACTCAGAACTGAGGCTCTGATTTTCTTTAAGTGGATGTGTTTCATACCTGCGGTATTTGAGCCTAAATTGTTATCATATAGCCCATTTACTATACATAGCACAATAATCATTACACTGAGTGCACCTAGAGACCTAATTTTTGTTATCAGTTAAGTATTTGTGCTTTATGAGGTAGTATCTCTAGACTTCTGATAGTATAGGAGATGTGGGAGCAGAAAGAAGGGCACACTTTCCAAAACCTGGCTTCATATAAAAAAGTATGAATTCAGGAATAAAAAAGTTCTTTGTCCATTATTAACAAAGACCAAATATATTCTTTCACAACCAAATGTTCTTCTGCAGTACCCAATGCCACTGGTAGGCCTGCATGTTCCCTGCCCCATTTTCTTTTTCTTTCCGGCAATTTTTCCCTGTACTGATTCTGAGGACATCATAAATCTCCCTACAACTTCTGCACATGTGGAAGCCTGACCAGAGTTACTGTTACACATGCCTGTAAGCTGTGGAAAAATGTGGGGTAAGAAGTAATACAATGTGCTGTGCTGCTAGTGTGGGTGTATTCAGTCAGCCTACTGCATCCTGGAAATACCAGATTTACTGAGATTTATTGTGGATACACAATAAATTAATAAAAATAAATACACTAATTGGAAGTTTCTGCTTTACTGTATGTATGCTACACAGCATCTATGCTACACTGCACATACTTCTGGCCAAAAAATCCTTGCAAGAAATGTGATAGTGCTAGCCAGAGAGATTCAGGTTCTAGCTATCACATCAAATTTAGCATACCTGAATCTAAACTGTGTTGGTATGAAATAATGACAGAGCATAGTTATCCTTTGAGACTGTATTCCCAGTGCCAGCTGCTGCAGCAGAAGGAGAATAGGGCTGCACTTCATGTGGATGATGATTTTCTGCCACTTGTATCAGCTTTGTGTTACACATCTTATAACCAATTGGCGAGATTCTAATGGTGTTAATTACACCTATGCACACAACCACGGACTTTTAGGTTAAGAGGAGCATCTGGAGAGATTAAATTCTTAGTAGCCAATACATAACACGTCATCCACCTTTTATAGACTTACGTGGCTGGTGGTTGTTGGAGACTTCATTGATTTCCTAAGAAGTGACAGAAGCTGCTCTCTGTTCAGCAGTTCTCTAAAAAGAAAGGGTCAGTGTTATTAAAAACTAGGTATTACAGTCTGGGGGCAGTCTTAGAGTCCATATTTGAACTACTTAGTACAACCTCAAACAGTTTTTGCTCCTATGCAATTCTCACAAAAAAAGTTAAAGAATGTATAACAGAGAAATGCTGGGCTCTTACTACTCCTCCCTAATTCTCGGTAAGAATCCTCATCCCCCTCCAGCTTAGGGAAATTCACTGGCACAGAAAGGTATAAATTACATCTGTGTGACAGCTTCAGAGAAAACTGGCCATCTAATACTTAAGCTGAGAAGATTTTATTCATTCCTTTAAAGGACAGTGACAAAGTTTTCTGCTTTCTCTGATCTCATAATATAAAAAAAATCAATAGAACAATCTTTAAGTCAAAGGATAGTTAAGTAAATGTTTATTTTAGACCTTCATTATTAAGTGCAACTACTTAAAAGTGAACAATTGCTATCAAAGAGGACAGATGTGAAAGTAGTAAAATGAGGTAAAAATGTAGGAGAGTCAAAATGCAAAGAAAAAGTAGCTTTTAGCAAAACAATTAACCACCCAATCTGCCCTTCCTTTATTCATCGCAGGATAATTCATTGTAACTGAATTAATGGTGAAACATTCAGTAATAGGCCATGGTAAGGAAATAGGAGCAGTGTATCAGGATATCCTTTTTCCGCCCCAGAGTACCAATACTTTCAATTTTATATACAACGGAAGTAATTAATTGTAACACAAAGAAGCACAGCTGTGTTTCCTGATGGTCACACATGCAATAGCTACTATTGTTTATCATTTTGAGTAGGTACACTGAAAACTGTTCAACTGCTTTGAACATTTTGTATTTTGGGGATTTAACTTCTATTAGTAGCTTCTGAGTTTATAGTGGAATTTTAATATGTTATTAACTTAGAGAGAATCCTGCATCCCTAATCAGGTAATTTTTTGCTGATGCCAGTGGGAGTTTAAACTAAATTAGGTCTAGCTGCCAAATCTGGAGATTTGCAGACACAGGCCAATTTCTCATTGGAAGCAAAGGAAGTTATAGACTATTTGTCAGGATTTGCTTTTAGTTGTATGTGTTTCTTTAACTTGTCCAAGTCCTGGCTCCAGTACATATTCAAGTATCTTACAGACTAAAGGAGAAAAGCTTTATTGCTATGCCTTTAATTTCATTATATTTTTCAGACATATTAGCTGACTGCTGTGACTGAAATACAAGCATATCCTTGTGTTATTATTAATTTAGTATACCTATATTAATCTGGTTTTACTAGAATATGAAAAAGAGGAGAAAGAGTATTTTTCTGCATTTTTTTCTTATTGAGCAGCAATGCATTCATGGTTAAAGATATGTTTAGACTGAGAAAAAAATTAAGGATTTGATTAATTGAAATTATGTGGTTAATTTGTTTTGTATAGGATTCAGATCTGTTTCACTCTAAGAAGCTTGGAAGAACACAGCATTTTCAGTCTCATAAACGTCCATCTTTGTAAATCTCTGCACTACCCACTATAGCTGCCAGAAACACATCCACTTGAATCCACACCTCTCAAGGGCAAAGCTGTTACATACACCAAGACAGGATTTTTCTGTTGTGAAAAGAATTCTCCTTGTTTAACAGCAGGTTTAAAAAACATTTCCTCTCTCAGCATTGGTTCCGTTTCTATTGCTGAAAAGGATCATTATCGAGAAGTGAATTTTTTGTTTCAAAAGGCTTGAAGGGATGAAGGCTCAGCATCAGGAGAAAGGTTAATACAACGTGGGTTTGGATCTAAGGACTATTCAAACTTGTAAAAGAAACTAACAAATACCTCTTATAAAAAAGGTGGAGGAACACAAATATTCTTAGATGTACTCATTCTCAGAGAGAAGCTAACAAAACTTCCTTGTAGATAACTATCAGTCTGCAATGCTGAATTAATTCAGAATATAAATTTTAAAATCAGCACTAGAGTCTAACTCTAAATACTTAATCTTCTCAGAGCAAATGAAAAATTTCAGAATTTTATTTGCATGCATCTAGGGGAAAACATATTACTAATTCTCCAAAGGAACTGATGTGAGCGAAGCACCCAGATGAAGACTCTGCTGAGCCTAAAAATATTTTTTTTTTCTGTGTAAGACTTTTAATGTTCTTACTACACAACATTGGCTTTAAGAAAAACAAAATAATTTGAAATGTTTCTTGGTATTTATAAGGCGAGTTGTCTCAGGATGTCTTATGGCCTGGTGGCAAGACTGCAATATGATTTTTGTACCTGGAGAATCCATAAAAACAGAATCATACAGCTCAAGAAACAGAAAAAGCAACAGGAAGTTTGGTTCTTGACTGACGAAGTATCTCCTAGAGCACTTGTAACATCAGGCACAGTGCTACCCTTACTACAGCCCTTCGTAAGATGTAACCGAGTTCCTTACTACAGAGCTTAGTAAGGAATCAGTTCACATCCTGCAGCAGCTGCCGAAGGTACATGACAGGTATAGCAGTTATGTTGTCCTTCCTCCCTGTCCACCTGCACAAGGCTAAAGAAAAATCTGGCCTGCAGAAGCCCAGAAGTAACCCCAAAATACACCAAGTGCTTTAAGCTGTGGGAACAGTTTTCCCATTTCGTTCTGTCTGTGCTCTGCACATTGAGCTGTTATTCTCTGGAGTACCTCCACAGTGCTCGTTCCACATCACGCTCGTTGAACTGCAGGTTGGCCGGGGCTTGCACTGCTGATGAGTACTTTTGCCTTTTTACTATCAGTGCTTCACTAACAGAACTTTTTAAAAAACACCTTTCTTCACAGATTTGATTCTGCCTTATTGAGTTAATTATGCTTACATTTAAAACACTTAAAATCTATGATCTTTCTAAGTAACAAACAGCTGAATAAATTTATAATCAAAAGAACGTGCTTTCAAGTAAAATAATTCTGAAAACGACAAAGCCAAATTCACGTCATTTTAAGTGAAATAATTGTGTCCCTGGCTGAAGGGTAATATTCTTTTAATATGTAACATGGAATATTTATTTTGGTAACAGTAACAGAGAAGTACTCATCTAATTGCAAACAGTTTTCAAAAATATATTTGGACCACAGATTTAAGACACATGAATTCCAGAGACTGAAGGAAAGAAGGATCTACAAAGATAAAGTCCTATCACATGGATAACCTTCTCCCTATATATACCTCTTTGTTTTTAAAGATCTTTTGATATTTCAGATTTGCAGTTCCCAAGTGATTCCAAGAGCTAGTAAGAAATTCCTGGAGAGGAAATGACAAAAAAAGCAGCTGGAAGACTATACAATTCATGATTTAATTTTTTTTTAAAATACAGCTCTCTTCATCATGACAGTCTGTCTTGAACTGCTTCTTCTGTATTTCACATTAGACTTCCATATCCCATCCTGGCCTAATGTTGAATGAATATATGCTTATTTTCGGAGTACAGTGTCTTTGAGTGTTGCTCAATTAAGAAAATAAATACTTCATGTTACCAAAACCTGATGTGTCCGAGTTTTTGCGGATTCCTAAACTAGGTGAGATGTCTGTTACTGATAACTAGCTCATCGGAACCCCCTGTTCTTCTGACTGCCTATCACCTAAAGTGTTCATCTTCTGGTTTAAATAGGTTTGTCTACCTATCCTGCAAGGTAAACAAAGCAAAGCAAATCAGGTTTGATTCTTTGTGGTTTACTTGACAAAAATCTTAGGTTATATTTCCACAGTTACTTTTTTTTGTGGAAATACAATTTGGTTCTTCAGGCAGCACATGAAGAGAACTCTTCCATCATCAGGTCGAGTATCTCACATGTCAGGTTTGGTCGACAACCCCCTTCTCACATACAGACCACTGTATGATTGTAAACAAGGAATTCTAGTCTACTCACATTGTTTTCATACTTTTGTTGTAAATCCATATGTTTCAAAAGTGACAGTTTGTACCTGTATGAAATTGGAAACGTAAGTACTGCACTGTTTTGAAAGACACCAGTACTTTCCATGTGATGTTTCATCAGACACCTATCACAATCTAAACACTTCTTAAGGCTGTTATGATTCATCATTTCAGATCAAGATTCAGTTCTGTCTCCTGCAGCCCTAATATTATTATAATGTATTTTACTTTGACTGACTTTCTTCTGTGATTAAGATGAGCATTTACACAGTGCTCCTTATTTGCACAGAGAACAGGCATATCAGCAACGGCAATGCAAACTTCATCGTCAGCAACACTATTTCTGGCCTGACAGGGACTATCACTTGTGGTATCTTCAGTGCCCGAGCGCCTTGAAAAGTACTAGCTGAGATGGCAATTTCTGCGATGTGCAAATTTGCTCACCAAGAATAGGATGAAAATAGTTGTTCTATTTCACACAAGGGATCAAATAAATTTCACAAAGTCTAGTGGCTTTTGCTAAAATCATGCATACTGGATTTAAATCGATATCCAACATCTGAAAAGCACAGGACTCTTTTACCACACAGATTATTACTTAAAAAGATGCTAACTCTAACAGCCTTGGTTCTGGTTGGGAGCACACACGCACATGTTGCATTCTTCTTCCATATTGAGTGTCTATTCTGTTGCTATAATCTGATAGTAGACAGAGTGGAAGAACAGCAGACTCATATTTTCCTTTGAAATTATAAACATAAGCATACAAGTTCTGTATTGCTTGGCATGAAAGCTGTGATTTTGTCTTTCTTGCAGGCTGCCTTTGTTTTGGACACTGACAGATTTTTCTGTATGATGGTCATTGGAAAAAATTTTCTAGAAGTCTAGTAAGACAAGACCTGTATTTTTAAATGCCTACCACTGTAGTATCTGGCCACCTACACTTGCCAGGTGTGCCTTTAGCTCACATTTTAAAGGAGTCTGTGAAGTTGATAGGTTTGAAATTATACTTCCTCTTTTGTTTTGCTGTACAGGATAGTATACAAGCTAAGCACTCGCCTAAACATCCGTGGGTATGTGAATGATACTGCAGAGCCAATGCTCTCGTCTTACATTCAGAGGTGACAACTCTGGTGTGGAGTACACAACATTCACAAGTCCTATCTGATACTAGCACACAAAAATGGAGCTAGACTGTGAAGATGTCAACAAAATAAGCAAGCCTGGGTTTCCCACAGTATATGCACTTGTGGCTATTTGGCACTGATAAGTGAGATTGCTTCCCAATCGGTTATTCTCTAGAAACAGTTTATCTGGGCAGGCATCTTGACACTAGCAATTGCTGGTGTGTCCTCAAGGCCTAAAGGTGCTTTGGTCTGCAGCAAAGGGAAACTGAGTAGGTTTGTATGATCCATACGATCTTCATTTCCCCCTATAGTTGGCTTTGTGTACATAGTTCTTGACGCAGAATAACCAAATGACAGGACAAGTGAAAGGCAAGACCACATCAACACCACAACTGCTGCCACTTTGTTGAGTGAAGGATTAAAAACAGCAGCCCAGGTGGGAACTGTGCGGTGTCCTTGCCGTATGACATACTGTCATTAAAACTCCTTCTGCGCTGCTGCTGGCAGACCTCACTTGAAGACAGACAGACAAATTATTACTTTGCTAATTTGTCCTAATGATGAGGAGCTTGGAAATGCAATGCAAATCATGGCCTTCAGCAACCTTATCAGTGAGCAAAGCAGCTCATTGCCGAAGTTATAATGTATTCCAATCCAACTAACTGGGCTTATTTATTTAGAGATACAGGAAATGGAAAACAGCAAACAAACAATTCTGTCCTTTGCAATGGTACGCTATCCCTCATACGGCACTGCAATGTCAACCTTTTCAGAACTACTTTTCCACAAAGCTAAAAGGCCCATTTCAGGCCCTCGTTTTTCCCTGTGGTGGTGCCACCATTGCCTGCTCATTGCCCACACCAGCTCACACACAGGCCCCCTTTAATTCATACCAAAACTGCTATGGTAATCCTCCACTGCACCTACTCTGTGAATCCTGGCAGCTCTTCCATTTTCCATGGCTCCAACTCCACCAGCATCTGGATGGAGCTACCTGGCCCTG
>NW_010511896.1:136602-137011 GCF_000687285.1 Phaethon lepturus
CGTGCCCCTCCAGCCATATCCAGCCTTAGCTGCTTCTCACGTCTTGATCCCTCTTCTTAGCCAGCAGTGCCTCCATGACACCTACTTGTCCACTTTTTGCTCTCACACTTTCCTGGCCTTCCCTAGAGGAGCTCCCGCACCCTCTTCACTGGGAAAGCCCTTCTTGGCGGCGGGGTAAGATTACGCCTCGGTCCCGCGACTGGAGGCGGTGGGCGGGTGCCCAAGCGGGGCAAGGAGCCTAGCGACAAGCTCGCTCAGGCTGCGGCTGGCTGCGGCCTGCGCTCCCGCCCGAGGAGGGACTGCGGGGGAGGAAAAGCAGGCCCGGCTAGTTCCTCCCGGCCAACTTTTTCCCGGGGTGCCCTGCCAGCCCTCCCGCCCACGGCACGTGTTGATGGAAGGGCGGCGGAGG
>NW_010511897.1:0-6549 GCF_000687285.1 Phaethon lepturus
GAGGGGGAGGACGAGGCAGGGGAGGAAGCAGGAAAAAAAAAAGAGAGAAATACAATTTTAATGGAGAGGACAGACGAAGGCTTCAGCTAGGATTCCCGCAGGCTCAACCCCAGCTACCCGCCTGCAGCGTCCCCCGCGCCCTCAGCGTCCCCCAGCCACCGGGGGGGACAGCCGGAGGAGGAGGCAACGGCTGGTGCCGCTCCGGTGATCGCCGCCGCTCCGGCGCAAAAAACCGCGCCTCTGCAGCTTCAGCATCCGTGCCGCTGGGGCGGGTTCACGCGCCGGTTTGGGTATTCCCTGAGGGGAAAATGGGGACTCGTGCGTCCCCCACCCGCGCCTGCGGGGGACCCGGCACACCCGACGCAGCAACTCCTCTGCCCTCCTCCCAAATATTCACCCTGGCACCACCCCGGCGAGGTGCCCGGTGCGGCACAGGAATGCGTTTGTCCCCATTTGCTCAGAATAAAAATTTGCAAAATTTACTTTTCTGGACGGACCAGTTCTCCCAGTTCTGCCCCCAGGAAGCATCCACCAGGCTGTGCCCAGTTCCCACCCGGGCCTCCCTCCGGACAAAACTGCACAATTACTTCTTAGTGCACGAACGTTTAGTTTAGAGAACAACATCACAACAGGCAACCTGCTCAGGAAATAAAGATTGCTGCTAATCTCTTTGTGCCTCAGATTCCCACACAATTATTAGTGTCGTTCAAGCACTATAACGATCTCTTAATAGAATTACATTTTATCAATCCAGTTAAGTCCTGGAAAGCTATTTCCTTAACTAAACTCATCCCTGCTCTGTCTGACCTGTCAACGTAAGTGGATTAGGGAGAGAGATGTTTTCAATACCGCTTTCACTAGCGGCATCCTCCCGCAGCCCTGCCCCGGACCCCGAAATCCTCCCGACCGCCTGCCCGTGCCCTGACCGACAGACCTGCTCCCAGCCCGCAGGACCCGGGCTCTTCCCCCCTTCCCTGACCTGGAGCGTCCCCTCACTGCTGGCCCTCTCTTGGGACGAGATATCCTTCTGGAGGGACCGCGCACGGTGGGAAAGCGTTAACTTGGGATTGCTTCTTCACTTGCCGAGACCACGCCGGACCCTGTCCTCGAGCATTCCCGGCGCTGAAGCGCCCAGGAAAATCTCTTCTCTGCGTAAATCTCTCGCCGTCTCCGTCAGCCGGCTCAGAGCCCGTGCGAGCGGAGCCGCCTCGCTGGGCGGTGCGCGGCACAGGCTGCATTTCCCACTCAAACAGCGTTTATAAAGCATTTTCTGCTTTAGCAGAGAGACTAATCGAGGAGATTTTTCTTTCTGTTTTGGCTCTGCCTGAGAAGGTGCAAGCTTGGGGGTGCTGCTGGCCTCTCACTAAATGCATTTCCCCCCTCCGCTGCGCTAGCCTGGCGCACGACAGCTGACCAGAAAATGCACGTGCGCACTGGTGATATCTGGGGAGGCACTTCCCCAAATTCAGAGCCACCCGTGCCCGGGTTCTCCCCAAAAGCGCAGCCCCGGGTGACGGTACTGGGGACCCCTTCACCGCCTCTCCTGAGCCGTGGGACCCGCTGGAGGCGAACGCGAACGTCTCGACCCCGCGAGGTGCCGGCTGCCAGAAAGGTGCCGCCGGACCTGCCTCGTGCCGAAAAGCACACGTTACCGGATCGCACGCCCCTCGTGGGTAACCGATGTCTGTCAGGGTGTAAAAATGTCACTTCTCGGCTGGGACACCTTTGTGGCGCAGGATACGCGGCGTGGAGGCTGCCGGCAGCAAAGGCGCTGGCACAAGCTTCAGCCGGAGCTGCGGGCAGCACACGCGCCTCTGCAAAATGAGCTTTCGCACCACTTTGTCTGAACTCCCTCAGAGATTCATCATCTGCAGATGATGCATTTCCGACACCGGCACAGCCCCGTGCCTGCCTGAGGACTGCGGCCGGCCAGCTCTCGCCCGCACAGAGCCTGGGAAGCCAACCGATACCCTCGGGCACGTGCATGGGGCTAGTTCTTACACCAGCATCACCCACAAACCGCTCAAGTAGTATTTTTGAGAAGGCAGTTAGTGCTTATAAACACCTACTGAAGTGGTTATGGGCTTGCAGCTCCGGCATGCTACTGAGAAAAAAAAAAAAAAAAAATCTATTATTGTATTCCACGTGGGTTTGCATTGTAATAATTGATCTGCTGCTGCCAAAAATGGTCTTTTATTTCCTCACATCATATTATTAAACTTAATAGTGCCTGGATGTTAACTTGGCTAAGAAGCTGCTTTTAATTTTAAGCCATCTTGCATTAAGAATAAGCCCAATTAAAGAAATCACTGAAGTCATAAACTGACTTAATGAAAAATACTCTAATGCTGAGATGAAAATTTGTAAGAAGAAATCAATGGGTACTTGAGCACGAGCCACGGCGTTTCCTGGGATGTTTCTGTCCTGCGGGAGCGTGCGCGCCGGGAACGTCGCCGGCACGCAGCCGCGTCCCCGCCGGTGGGGAATAGCTGGCTGTGCAACGCAACTGTGCGGCTACAAAGCTATTTACAAGCCGCTCTGGTCCTTTAACGCCTTAGTAACTAACGAGCCCGGCGGTTACGCCAGCAGGACTTTTTATGACGCAAATATTCAGGATCCGGGTTTCAAGCCTTAGGGCCCCACAAACACCCTCAGCATCCCTAACCCTTCATCCCAGCGCTGCCCTTCAGTGGAGATTTTTGGAGTGGTCCCATCTCACGCAGCCCTTTGAAACGAAAACGTTTAGATGAGCATAAGTCACTCATTTTTTCTCAGACAGCAAATATTCAACCCTTCTGTAAGCGACAATAGACTAAAAAGAAAAACCGCAACAAGTTCTCATTTCTTCGAAGAAAAAAAAATATCTTTCAGCTACCAGAAGACTTGGCTGTGAATTAGCTTTTAATTTTAAGCATTCTTACATTAATAGTATGACTAATAAAAGAACTTAAGTCATAACCCAACTAACTAAGCAGAATATAATAACGTCCAAGCAAAACTTTAAATTAAGAAATCATTAAAGACTTCTCTGTTATACAGTCTTTTCTGCATGGCAGAGGCCACCTCTCTCTGATCCCTTTCCAAAACAGAAATCTTTCTTTCATCAAAGTTGAAACATCGAGAAAATCCAATTCTTTTTGGTTTCAGGCCGCCTTCTCCGTTTTCCAACCAGGGAAGCTGTAACGTGGAGCAGCACGACCTGGCATCCCCAAGGGGGATGTGCACCCCTTGAGATTACTTTCTAAGGCAAAGATCCTCCATTTGCCACTTGGGACCTAATTTCTCCGGCCGAAATTGGAGCCAAACACGAGCGCTCGGCTTCCAACCTAGAGCATCTTCTGAAAAAAATCGGAGTCCAAGCCATAAACTAATTTGGCCATGAAAAGGACTGTTTATTGCTCACCACCCACCACCACTTAAATACACTGTGATAATTTGACCAGATAAACATATTGGCAAGAGGGAAATAGTTTTCCCTGCTGGGTTACATCCAACTATTTCGAAGAAAAAGAAAAGTCCTCAAAGCGTGATACCCCTCCCTCATACGTGGGAGTTTAAGGAGCAACAACCATGCTGCAAGAGCATCTCCTCAGTGGGCTTAATTAAGTGAATTTGCCCGGGGAGTAATTACTGCCGCATGAGCGGGAAGAGGAGGAGGCTGCCCAGAGTAATCGCTGTGCCTCCTGCGCACTCCAGAGAGAAATACGTATCTCCCCCCAAAAATCCACCCAACGTTAACATGTGGCTTGATGAGTGCCCGAGCTAACGAGGATGCCTAGGAAGTCACCTCGTTGCCCTGCTGCACCCCTGACTGCAGATTACCCACCGGACGGGCTTTTGTAAGAGTTGTCCCTGTACTGACTTTCTGCTGCTTTTCCACCGGTTCAAAACACTTACAAGCTTTGTTTCTTCTCTACCTGTCTTTCTTAAGACCAGTTGCCATTTTTGAGACTTTCTCCCAGGGAAAAGTGGAACGTCTACACCGGACAGAGGGGACATTGCAGCTGAGTGTCCGACAGCCCAGGGATTACAAGCTCAAGCCGAGCATCTCGGCAGCCAGATCTCGGAGTGTGTGCTGGTCCCCCACATAACCTCCAAGTCCCAGGTCAGAAGCTCCAGCTACATTGATCCAGGTCAACCCAACACTTCGAGTGAATCATCATTTCCTAGCAGGAAAAAAAAAAAAAAAGGTATTTCTGGAAATTTCCCACCATGGTTATTTGCTCTAGCTCTCAGTAAGCAAGCCCAGCGTGGCGCAGTGCTGAAAGGAGGTGCCCACAGAGCATCCCAGGAGATCCTCAGGACTCAGCGTGGCAAAGCCAGGGATGTCTTGGCCCAGTGCTGGTGACAGTCCCACTACTAGGGACTAGAGCCCCACAGAGGTCCCTTCCAACCAAAACTGCCATGAGTCTGCCATCCAGCATCTCTCCTCTTTGCCAACACCTCCCTGGCTCTCTAAGGCAAGGCTGATGGCCTCTGCCTGGCTGCTGTTAACGCGTTCCTCCAGGCTTCTCTTCAATTATAGAGAGGAGCAAGAAAGTTATCTCAGAATGGAAAAGATAAGGTGCAGGAGCGGAGCATGAAATTCCCTTCTTCGGTTCCAGCTCAGCCAAGGGAAGATGTCTCAGGCTCTCCCAACAGGCAGCATAACATAATGGGAATTCAGAAGTTGCAAATACATCAAAGTCTCATCTTCACAGCGTATTTCTCATGCAAATAGCTGCCTGGATGTGCTGCTCAAATGCCACTCAACACCTGACTGGCTTCAGCTGAAGATAATAACCCTTTTACTTGGGCAGATGAAAGGTTTGCATCACCATCGGCAGCATCTTAGTTGCTTCACGAGCAGAGAAAATGGAGGTTTTTCTGAAATCACGTTCTACTTTTATTTCCATCTTCAATTCACAGCTTTGGGTTTGCTACAAGGCTTCAAACGAGCACGGAAACAAATTATCCTCTAGTGTTAGCCACCTGCAAAACACATTTTCATTTAGGAAAGACTGAAAAACAACACGTGCAGCTGGAAAGCAGTATAATATCTGATGATATGCCTTCTAGTCGCAGCAGCAGCGCTGTGTTACCCCAACACCTCAGAAGGGGACAACGTACATCCAGATGCCTACTAAGGGGTCATGGATGGTGACTCTAGATCATTAGTGTCTGAACTAAAAGAAACATTTTTAGGCAAACCCTAGACATCTGTGGTTTCACCATCACCAAGGATTAGGTGACCTCCTAGCATGACGGGGAAGATCAGCAGAAGACTTTCACCCCCCTTCCTCCTCCTTCCCGATGTGGAAGCCCCTGGGCAGACCCATCAGCATAGCTGGTGGCTCTCCTGGGGACAGCCACGTTGCCTTATGGCCACCGCGCAGCCCTGCTCGCTGGCATCCTTCCCGCCATACCAGAGGACGCTGAATTTAGCTCGGAGCAGCTTTCACACCTCAGCGGTAAGGTGTCTGCGTTACGAAGGCTATTCCAGCTCCGATCGCAAAGGAAAAGGACAAAAGAAAAAAGGATGGTTAGCACTGAATAATTCCCACTTGATGCGCCATGACACCGCGTCCCACAGGTGGGCGGCACGCTTCGGGGAGCAACAGGTCCTTCCAAAGAAGCCTGGACCTGCTCCAAAGAGCCTGCGATACCCGAGCGCAGATGCCCTGACGGCAGCGTGGCGCAGAAAGGCGGTTGCCATAGCGCTCGTCGTGAGCAGTAATTAGGGACGTGACAAGAAGATGCCTCTTCTGCAGCCAGCGATCCGCAACGCAAAGGCGTCATAGTAGTAATAAACCTTGTGAAAACGATGCCAAGAGGCTATTAAACTTGCTAAAGAGAATCTCTGAAGGCCAAAACCATCAAAACCAAGGTATGGATGCAACAGCCAAAGGGATCTCCTTCTGTCCCCCGCCCATGACCCCGTCTTGGCTGCTGGCCTTCTGCTATGGGATCCGTCCCCACCTCTCCTGGTGGAGCCTCAGCCACGCTGCCACGCTCCACCGTCCCCGAGGAAAGGCTTTTGGTGTGGATTTTCCTGGGTTTGGGAAGGGGAAAAATCTTCTGCAACGATAGCTCACACTTTCACGGAGGAAAAGTGACCGGACCACACGCCCCATTCCCCTCCCCATGGCCGCGGGCAGTGGCTGCGCACGAGGCGCAAGGTACAGCGAGTGTACGCGCACGCCGGGGATCGGTTGGGCGATAACGCCCGCTCAGCAGCAACGTCCCCTTTCCTGCTCACGCAGTGGATAAAACCCCCGTGGGCGCCCTGCCAGGGCGGGGAGCACTAAGCACCCCTTGCTCGGAACGCGCCCGTTCTGCGGCACAGCTCTCGGAGCTTCCACTTCCTTCCAAGGAACCGGTATCTTCCATAAAGATAACGACCGCTACAACCTGACACCTTATTATTTGCTTCGTTTCCCCATTTTTTTCCATTTTTTTCGGAAGACTCCCGCCTGCTGCTCTCTTTCAAGGCCAGTTCGGCTCCTCGCTCCCTTGGCGTGCTGATTTATTCTGCACAGACATTTACGAAGCGGCGGGTCCCACGTAACG
>NW_010511898.1:0-288 GCF_000687285.1 Phaethon lepturus
GTCTCGAAACCAGTCCAACTAGAATAACTGGGAAGGCAACTGTGGTTTCTTTTCAGGAAAAAAAGAGATCTCAAAAAAGAACTGAAACTGTTTTCATTTGGACAAAAATATTCCTAGACATTTTTCCACGTTTTGCCAGCATGCAAGAGCATTTGCTTCTCATTTTTCAATGGAAACCCAGAGAAATGTAATTGAAAATGATGTTTTCCCTGAGAAAAAAAAAAAAAGAAAAAAGGCGATTACTGCTGAAAATCCGTTTTGGTAAAAACAAAGCGACTTGGTGAAAGA
>NW_010511899.1:0-43968 GCF_000687285.1 Phaethon lepturus
CCCCCCCCAAAACCCCCAACATACCAAAACCATACAACCCTACTGCCAAGCCAAAACCTAACACCCCAGCTGATGAAACACATTCCCTGTGGCTGGGGGACAGGGGCAAGGTAGGGTTGGTGTGCCACCCAGGACATTACTTATTAATGCTTGCGTCTTTGTATTCCCTGTACAGCTAGGCAATGCAGAGCAGCCCAGCAGAGAAAAAGGATCCTTGGCAGAGAGTTGTTGTTACTTTCCATGACCCGAGGTGTTTGAGGCTGGGTGGGTTTCCTTGCTTTGATTTAAAAGCATGCATTCAGACAAACATGGCCCATCATACAGAGAATCCTTGAAGGCTTTTGCTTTCAATGCTTGTGATGTTTGACAGGTTGTTCATACCTGTTGGAAGTTGATGATTTGCTTTGCTTTTAACAGAGGAGGAATTGCACAACTGTTGGTATTTCTCTGCTTGCCAGATTATTTTCTAATTGGGCACACCCCAAAGTAAAAACATGAGCTTGCAGAGCTATAAAACTTGAGGGAATAACATGAGCTTTGTTTCTGTTCCTCACAGCATGAGAAAGGATTCTTTAGAGGGCAACAGACACTTTTTTTTCCTCACAGTAAAGCAACTGCACCTTCAGACTTTCTTCTTCTTGCTACGGAAATGATTATTTTCCCCTGTAACTACAGCTTGGTGCCAGAAGCCTTCTCTGCAGCCTGAGTCATGCTTTGGAAAGAGTAGTTTTCTTGAACGAACCTTGATTAAAGAATAAGGCAATGAGGGCTGCTGGCTTTGATGCTAGGCAAGGGAGTTAGAAAACGACAGCAGCAATATTGAGGTGAGGCAGAAGTAAAAGACTGTTTCAGCCCTTTTGGTCTCTTGGAGCTTCCTCAGACCAAGAACACAGGAGGGTCTTCAGATGACTTGGCTACAGCCTCTAGCTAGTGTCTTTGGATGTGTTTTTTCACAGGATTTTGCAGGTGGGTAAGGCTCCATGGGCTCTGTTCCTGCAAAAATGCATGTCAGAGTGTACATGTATACATACATACTGTGGCTATGTACACAGTTTTGAGTCCAAGACCCATTTTCTCTACTGTTCTGGCAGTACCAGCCTTAGTTGTTCTTGGGGGAAATACCTTGACATAGATACCTCTACATTTCTTTAAAAAATACCTCTGTACCCCTTTCACGATTTCAGTTTGAGGCATTTCTGTCCCAAGTTTGCTGGCTGCCAGCACCATAAGCTCGGGCTAAGACCCATCTCTGAGGATGACATACGGTTCTGTTCTCTGGAAGCTGGTAGAGGATGTCTTTTCTCTCCTCTATACTGCTGCAATATTAATAGTAACTTCTTGGCACTTTGAAGTTAAACAAGTGGGATATGTATATGCCCAAAGGCATGCCTAAGAATTTCATGCTTTCACTGGCATCCAGGAGTGATGGGAAAGAGCCTTCTCTTGGTTACCCTCATCTTGTCCAGTCACTACAAATGGAAGTGTTTACACTTCTTTAAAATGGAAACGCTAGTCCTTCAGTCACAAAACCACAAGGCAGAAACTCCTGAGCTACAAGTGATCCTAGAGCATGGCTTGTACTTCTTTCCATTGCTGTTATCAAATGGAAGGACCACGAATGCCTACTCTCCTGCACATTCTCTAGCAACTGCACTAGTGCTGATCTGTCTTTTCCTGCTCAGTTTCCCCATCCTTGTTTAGTAGCTACAGGGCCATTCCTCTTTCTCTGCCTCAGATTGTCTTAGTTTCCATAAACGATTCACTTAAGGGATTTATCCTAGAACAAAAACACGTGGTGCAAGAGTTTGAATTTCTCCCTTCTCCATCCAAGCCTGATGTCCTGGACATAAATTCGTCCCACTGCCAAATTCCTGTGAGTAGGTGCAGGGTTTTGGGTGTTGTTTTGGTTTTTAAGTGCTTGAGAGCCTAATACTGCCCTCTTTAACTTCTTTAAGTGGCTTGGTCCATCTTATTCTTTTAAAAAGAGGATGGCTATATTTGATTTCCAGTGAGAATTTTCTTGGTAGGCTGATGTAGCTAATTAAAAATAACCTCCTTGGTCACTGATGACCTTAATGGCAGTCTCAGTATTTAGAGTGCGTATCTAAAGTGCAAGGCTGACATGGGGTGGGAATGGGAGGGTAGAATAAATTTCCAAGAATAAAAATGAACAAGTGCCTAGATAAATAGCTGCCATTACTAGTAAAGAGACTCTGGGTTCAAGGTCAACTTTATAACTTATTAATGACCTGTACCAGACTGTTCTACTAGGCACTGTGCAAATGCCAGGCCGGGCAGAGGCCCGAAGAGCTGGCAGCTGGCCTAGGTTTGAATGTAGAGTTGTTTTCTTATGCAAAGGATTAATGCCATCTACTTGAGTTGTCAGTCCTAACTGTTTAGGCTATGTTCCTGACTCTTCCCTTGTCCCAAAGTTTGTTTGTTTCCCAAAGCTCTCCCTTTGACAGTAGCAAAGGAGGTGGAAAAGCAGTGATGCAGCTGCGACATGCACACACGTTTGGAAGGGTTCACGCTAATTCTGGATTTGGAAAGGAAAACATGGGTCAAACACTCCTGAGGGTGTCTGCCTGCTGCCTCTGCTGTGGAAGAGCTGACAGCCTCCAGGCACCATGGCTACAGGATCCTGCATTTCTGAGGTCTCCTTGTTGACACAGCCTGTTTAGATGTGACTTCTATTTGCCTTTTTTCTTTCCCTGATGAAGTAGATTAAAAAAACCCAACTGTTTGATTGGGAGGAAATAATTTGTAGCATCAAAAGGTGCCAGCCATCTTTGGGAAAAATATTTATGTACTGAAAATCAGCATATTTCTTCATGAACTTGTGCTGGGTTTTATCCCCACTTCCTTTGCACCTAGCCTTAGAAGCCTATGTCTGTCTTCTCTCCATTTGCCATTTACATAATCCTGCTTTTCACTCTTGCTTTCAGGTCACCTTCTTGTTCAGGTCCACTTTTAGCAAAGTACATAAACAAGCAGCAGCTGATCATGTGCTGTTGGGCTCCCTAATGATCAGGTAGTGCCCCTCTGGGCTTGACTTCAATGAGAAGCATGCCAGGAGAAGAGGATGGGGAGTGCCTGTGTTTGGCTCTTGCTCTGATAAGACTCTTAAAATTGTCAGGGTTCACTGGCTTCTAGAGATGACTTTAATCATTAACTCCTCTATCCTGCTGCACACTTCAAAGGAGGATGTGTTTGTGGGCAGGTAATGTGAAGAAGGGTAAAGCTTTGACTTGATACTTCCCCTAGCTCTTGTGTATCTGATGGAGCTCATACGAGGGATTATTTGCTTCATCATTGCTAAGGACACAGAGTTTTCCTGATGGGACAGTGGGGATGGGATTGTTGAGAGCCAGAGCTCTGTTAGATGGCTCCAAGCACTCCTCTCTCCAGAGCCAGCTTTTCAAGTGGGCAAAGCCAGATCCTTCTGCTCTGCACAGCTCTACCTATTTATTCTCTCAGATTCCTTACATCCAGGATCCAGAGCAACATGTGCTGTGGGGATTGCTGTGTGTGATGCAAATGGTGACTTCTGGGCCCCTTCTGCTTCTCTGCATCTTGCTGTCAAGAGCAGGATAGTTGTCCTGTGTGCTCCCTCATGGTGTTTTTATTCCTCTCTCCCCTTCATGTACATTCTTTACTTAGGATAGAGATTTGTACAGATAGATGTCCCACATGCATTGCCATCTTGCTGCTCTCTCATGAAACAGGTAAAGGAGAGAGAGGAGGGCTGAAGGACAGGGGAGGGCAGTGATTGGCACCTCTGTGCACTGCCAGTGAGAGTTCAGTGGTATCACTTCTCTAGGGAAAGCTTTGTAAGCAAACCAGCTGCTTGCAGGGACTGAAGAGTGTCTGTCAGCTCAGTAACATGCTTAGTGCCTTGAGAAGGTTGTACCAAGTTGTGTGAGCCATCAGAGTTTCAACAGCAGCTACTTCAGTCTGACTCTTACTACTTTTTCCTGTCCTCTGGCAGGTCTAAGCTTCCTCAGTATACCTTCCTGAGAGCTAGCTGGAGGTGGAGCGGATCTCTTACTGGCTGTAGTCACTACATGACACATCAGTCATTTCCATCTGCTTGAGATCTTCAGGGCTGTTACAGCTGCTGTGCCTTTTTGGGGTCTGCTTGTTGTATATGGGGGCTTCAGCTGTTCCATCCTTAGTACCCTTTCTTCTGAAGTATTAAAAAAAAAAAAAAGATGTAGTTCCAAGATCAGCATACCAGCTGTGGGCCCTGCAGCCTGGCTGTAAGACCTGACCTTCCTCCTGCTTGGCTGTGCATCAGCAGAAGCTGATCTGCAGCCCCCAGAGAAAGGGTTGGCGGCTGCCTGCGTGGCCCCTCTGTCCCTGCTCTACTGGGCATTGCCCTGGAAATGAAGTTTTGGGTTGCTTCTCCCAAAGGGACCACGAAATGGAATCGGGGAAATGGAATCAGGGTCTCCTTCCCTCCCTCTTTTTTTTTCTTTTTTTTTCTTTTTTTTTTTAAAGTGGAGGGGAAGTGCTACTTATGCCACATAAAACCCATGTTGCATACTTGGAACTGTGGCACTGTCTGTGGCTGCAGTGATCACTGTTGAACATCAGCCTTTACCCATTCTTGGGGACAGGAATGTGTGTGTTTGTATATTTTGGGCCTTGTTCTGTGCAAGCTGATGCTTGCATAACTGCTGATGGGAGTAAGGACGGAAGGGTTTGGCCTCCTCCCTGCACAACCTCTACATGCAGTCAGAACAAGTGACTAGCTACTTTGAGATGTTCTTCTGTTTAAGGGCAGCATCTTTCTCAGTAGCAAGGTGCCCATAAGAACGTGGTGAGGAACACCATGCATGTGTGAGAATGTGAAAGGGGAAAAAAGGTTGGCAATCTTGACAACAGGAATAAATTTCCTTTCTAGCACAATTATCCAAGAGCGTAGTATCACAGATGAGAGGTCCTGCTGGGCTTCTTATGTGAGGACTATCTCCAGCCTCCCTGGATTTGACTAGCTTGATTAACCTCATCACATATGTACAGTCTGCTGCTTTTTCAAAATGGTGTATGCAGCTATGGTGTTTTGGGGTTATGGTGTTGGGAGAGTTTCTTTTGCCTGTGCATCAGGAGACAGTAAATTGCCATTTGATTAGGAAAGAATGTTATTGTGGACTTGAGATGTGAAGGTTGTGCCTGCTCTCTGCAGATGCCTAGTGCACACTCTGGATGTGCAACTGCACAGCAATACGTGTTTATGAATCTGTTTCAGGCAAGAATTATTGGGTATGAGAAAGGAGGTTTGGTGCTGGTGTGAATCCCTGCTCCCACCCTCAGCAGTGCCAGCTACTTTTCAGTCTATCCCAGTGTGCTGTCAAAGCTTTTGATAATTATTCCTTGCTGTGGCTCATCCCTACTGCTCTTCTGAGGCTATGGCTGCACTGCAGCCTATGGCGTGGGATTTGGGAGACCTTTGCATAGTGTTTTAGGCTGAGCTAGCTGGCATAGCGAGTTCAAGCACCAAGATCTGCCCAGGATCCTGGACAGTTTGCATAGCCTCCATGGATGTCTGTACTGGTGTGACTTGCTGCTGTAGGCCTTCAAGCCAGCAGTGTCCAAGTAAGCACAAGACATGTGTGTCCAAGTGCAGTCCATGCTCCTGGGTTGCAGTGAAGGCACTGAGTGTAGTCCTAGTTTGTTTGTGTTTGTGTGGTTTTTTCTTTTTTTCCCTGGGGAAGGGAAAATCTGTTGAATGTGGACTAACACAATGGATTGAGCTCACTGAGGTAAGGGTGCTCTTCATCCATACACTTTCTCTCCTCAGGAAAGAAAGCAGTGATGGATTCCAGCCCGTTCCTGTCGGAGGCCAATGCAGAAAGAATTGTGAGAACCTTGTGCAAGGTCCGGGGAGCAGCACTGAAGCTGGGACAGATGTTAAGCATCCAGGGTAAGTGGTAGCTATCCTCAGCACTGCTGCCAGGTGGAGCAATTGATTTCTTGTGATACGTGGTCAGCTGTCTGTAATCAGTGTCAGGTGGATGTGGAGAGACTATACAAGTGGCTTTCTCATGTGAGAGCAGTGATGGAGATATGTTTGATTCAGTTCAGTCTAATCCCAGTATGAAATAACTAGATGTGTGCGCTATATACCACCACTTTCCTAATGCCCGTATTATGTCAGGCACACAAGTGAAATTGGTTGAAAATAAGGTGATGCTCTTTGAATTTTAATGCCTGTGTTGAAAGTGATTGTTGAGAAGCAGGGCTATATCATGCTCTGTATACAGGTGTCCTGCTAGGAAGGAGAACAATGACAAGAACACAATCCTGTTCTCTTGTTCACCAACAGTGGTCAAGGTTATATCCACAGCCCTCTCGCATTACAGCATGTTTATGGTTTCCATGTTTTGTTGTACTGAAGCTTTGCTGGAAAGGCCAGTATGGCTGATCATCTTAACAGGTATAAACCACTCATTTTCATCTTGAGAAGGCTTCAAACTGGTACTTACTCCATCAGGCTCTGAAGTCAGTGACCACAGGTAAAGGCATTAGTGACATCAGTGTCTGCACTGAACTTGTTAGATTACTCCTGGAAGATAGCAGGTGTGTTGAATTCAAACCTTATCTGGACATGTTCATTTCACCTTCCTGCCCAACTTGATAGGGAAGGGAAAAACCAGCCAAAAATAGCTGTTACACTTGTCTGGAAATAGCTTTCAAGATGTCACTGAAACTGAGTCAGTGTCTGAGTGCTTGAAGTACTTGGCTTGCTCGGCTTGTGCTTCTACTTAAATTTTTGTAGGTGTTGACTAATGAGGATGGATCTAGTATTGTATTAAATAACTTGGGCTAGCCAATAAAGGGAGACCAGCTCCCTGTTCCAGAGAACCCTCATTGTGGCATTTCGTCGTTCTTCGTTTGCTAATCACTTGGTTTAGGCGTGTGCCAGGCTGATGTCAACATTAACAAACCTAGGTGGGAGGCAGCAGCTGCTGTGTCAAAGGCTGCCACCCATATGCTGTTTTCTCACCCTCTAGAATCTGCTAGGTGCCAAAGACTGATGGTTCACAGTGTAGATCCAGGAGGAGCTCTTGTGCTCCTTGCTTTCTGTGGCCAGTGCTTCTGGTATGTGGGGTGAGTGTCTGGAAATCAGCTCTGAAGTTAACTTGTCTACCATAGGTGGAGATTAAATTGAAAATTCTTAAGACACTATTGAGTTGCACCAGGTGTGTGCCTAGAGCCTGGTCACAGCTGCCCTAGGCTTGGATGTCAGTGAAGAGGGAATAGCTGTGAAAGGCCAGCTCTGAGGAGCAGAAATGCTCTGGATTTTTGTCATTTGTCTGTTCTCTCCTAATGTTACTGAGCTCTGGCAGGAGTGTCAAACACTTGCGGATTGACTTCACTTGGGTGTCAAGAACATACAGGCCTTTAGCAACTTCAGTGGCACTGCCCAGCCCTCATTTGACTCTTGTGATGAGTGTGTGGAGTGCTGCAATGCCTGGCGAGAACATAGGCCCCTGGTAACCTTGCTGAGGGACAGCTGTGGTGAAATAAGGTAGACACTTCCAACAGTGTGGAGTATCTGGTTCTTGGGCTGGCTGTTTGGACAGGAGGGTTTCACACAGTTCCTGCCACTTCATGGGCTTCTTTGTGGCCTGGTGAGTTTTTGAATTGGCTTCTTTGATTAACAGGGATGTGTGCTAATTGAGCACAAGGGCTCTGTTGCCTTGTCCAAGTGAACTAAACCACCCAGAAGTTACAAAGCAGTGTCCTTAAACCCTGATGTCTGCTTCTGGGAGTCAGTGTATTTGTTGGGCACCCACATTCCTGGAGGTCATGCTCAGAAAGGATGCCAAGGGCCCAAAATTACCCCATGTTCTGGGGCATGTGCTCTGGAAGATGTTGGAAAAGCAGCTGCATTTGCCTTGCCTTGACTCTTGCTTTGTGTTTTGTTCTGGTAGGGCCTCATCAGTTTACCACAAAGACGTAAAACCTTGTTCATCAGCATGTTGTAAGCCTCGTTTTGTCAGAGTTGCCTCCGCAGCATGACTGATTTTTAACACTGCTGCTGAGTTTCTGTACAGTCAACCTGGACTTGCAGGTTTCTTGGCTATTTGGTGTTGCACTAATGAACAAAGTGGTGGTCAAGCAGCCCCAGTTAAGAATGCCCTCTCAGACTAAAGGTTGAAATAATCTTGTGAGTTTACTGGATGTCAGCAGTAAGCAAAATAACAGAAGTTAATCCTAAATGTCTGTGGCAGACCCTGATACCTTGACACAAATGACTTCTTGGAAGCAAGAGTCACTTTTAGTGAGGTTCATTCTCTTTCTGCACAGTCATCCTAGGAGGTGCAGGTTATCATGTTACAGCATGGTGGCTAGTATTTTCACATACCCCTGAGAATAGTTTTGGTAATGTTCAGAGGCTTGGCAGTGATACACCACTGATGATAGAGCAGAAGTTTCTTTCAGTGTTTGGAATGTGCATGTGAATGCAATGTCTAGCCTTCTTGCAGGGTTATAACGTCACAATGGGAGTTTTACTCACTGTTCCTGAGAAGCCTGTTAATCTCTGTCTTGCAATGACAGAATGGGAGCTCCTGTTGATTCCACAGTGGGATTTTGTTAGTAGTTTTAAATGCTGCTCATGGCTTCAGTGGGAATTTCTAAAAAATGCTGAGTGTTAATGTTATGTCTCTGCATTATGTATCTTTTCCTTGTCATTCCTTTCTACTCCTCTTTCCAGAACAGTGCTCTTAAGGTAGCTGTTTGTTTCTTGTTTCCTGGGATAGACTCACAGTTGTACGTGCATTTGTAAATGCAGAGGAATGATAGATTTTTATTTGAATGTCACAAGTGCATGTTCTCAAGATTAAGGCTGGTAGCTTGGACTTTTTTCCAATGTTGGGAGAGCAGCAGATAAATCTAATTTCTCCATAAGTCTTTATGAAATGAAAAGTTTGCCAGAACTGGTGGCTTTTCTCTGTGCTGTTGTAGAAGCCTTTGCTCAAAGGAGAGGACTAATCTTTCAAGGTGCCCTTACCCTTCCTCTTTCTTATGAGAGTGAATACTTGCTTGCTAAATCCTTCTGACTCTTAAAATAACTTACTCTTGGCTCGGCTGTGTTTTCTGCCCACTTGTAGTTGCTTTGCATTTGGGTAGTTATTTACAGTAGCAGATGCCGATTCCAGATTTCTCCAAGAGTTCAATACTTGCGTAAGTGGTGTTTTACCATTGCACAGCTTTCTATAGAAGTTGCTGCCCCTTAAAATGAACTGGTTTATACCACACGATGAACCTGCGAGTGTTGGGATGACTCTCCAGAGAGTTCCTTCTGTGATCTGTGTTTCTATCACCCAGTGGCCTCTCCTAGGCCTGAATGCTGTACTGCTGTCAGCAAGAAGGTGGGCTGGTGGGTGACAGAGGCTGTGCAGAGCACTCCGCTCTTGGGTTTGTGCAACCTGCCATCACACCAAAAGCCTCTGTGCTGGGCAGAGCTGCCCACTGCTCTCAGCAGTGCTGCTGGACAAAGCCAGGGAACACTCTGACAGCTGATGCTTGATTCCAAAGCATAAGAAGTCTCTTGGCATGCTTTCTAGCATATCCATACTTTGTATTTCCCTTGGTAATTGGGAGGGGGTACACAGAAACTTTCTCCTGCTGCAGCAGGAGGGTAGCTTAGGAGATGTTTGGGTAATATATAGGGTTTTTTTGCAAGAGTAAAAAGGAAGGAGGAGCTTTTTCCCTTTATTTTGATACTTGTGCACAGGACTTTTGGCTCATTTCTAAATGTGTGATGCCTCCAGAGGTGCGTCTCAGGTGCTAATTCTGGGTTTGGAGAGTTTCTGAACTAGAATTACTTACAAAACCTTCACTGGGGTATGCTTGGGGGCAGGAAAACCTGGCTTGTCTGAATGCAGGTGCATGTTTCTTTATGTGCTGAAAAAGAACTGGAGAATGCCTGCACTGACTGCCCTGTGCTTTTCCCTTGGCAGATGATGCCTTCATCAACCCCCATCTCCAGAGGATTTTTGAGCGTGTACGTCAGAGTGCTGACTTCATGCCGATAAAGCAGATGATGGTGAGGACTATTCCTTCTTGCTTATCAGGGGAGGAGGGACAATAACAGAATAAGTGTCACCTCTGACATACCCTAGTAAGGGAGGTGGATGGGGATTTTTAAGAGTTTTCTTTCAATAATGCTGCATATTTTCAATTGTGGCTAACTTCTGACTCCTTCTTTCAATTATGTGCTGCCTTTTCTCTCCAAAACCTTTAAACTCAGCTCTAGACAGAGGGGAAAAATGCAGGGTCCTGAGACTGCATTCAGACAGGACCTGAAACACAATGTCCTGAGACTATGCCGATGGAACAGGGTGTTGCATGCAAATATGATAATAGGGTTTTGTTGAATGTAGCCTCCTCTTCTGTTTCCTCTCTCTTGTCTTTCTCATGGGTGTTAAGTCAGTGTCTAGAAGTGCCTACATCCCATTTTAGAAATAGACTTATAAGGCTTAGTCTGATGGAAAATTAACAGCAACTTTGTCCGTCCTTTTTGGGTTAAATCTAACCCACCTTCAAGAAGAGCCAGAATGAAGCAAACTAAGTTTGCTTTCCCCAATGTACATGTTCTCTCTTTCTCTCTACTTCCCTCTGTAAATTAAGATGTGAAGGGTGATGCAAAAGGAATTGCCAGCACTACCTGTTTTCTGAAAGACACTGAGCAGAGCCAGAACTTAAATATGGCAGTCTGGCAGTGTAGCAAAAAAAAGCTGTTAAAGCAGGCTGTGATGTTTAATTGTCAATATTGCCTTAAAGAGAATCACTCTTGCATGCCTGGATTGCTTCTTTTCAGCTTGGCAGCATGGTGAAAGAGGAGAAGTATCTAACTATGTGCTCATTTTCTGGAAGACACCAAGTGGCACCAAAAAGGGGACTTTTGCACTGCTAAGGCAGCAGTGTTTGTGCTCAAGACCTGTGCTTTACACCAGAGCAACAGAGCCTCACACAGATCTGAGCAGCATGTTTAGTGCTGGGGGAGTACTGCTGGCTGGACCACTCCTCGTGATGGTGTGCAGTAAGGAGGAAGGGAGGACAATCTAGAAAGCAGGGTACAGGCACTCAGAACTGCTACAGGCTGTGTGAGTCACCTTAGAGGAACGTCATTTCCAACAGGGAAAATCTTAAATTTTTTGTTTCCCATACCCTGATGCTTTCTTTTTATTTGTAGAAAACTCTGAACAATGATCTTGGCCCCAACTGGAGGGATAAACTGGAGTCCTTTGAAGAACGCCCATTTGCTGCTGCTTCAATTGGTCAGGTTCACCTGGCACGTTTGAAAAATGGCAAAGAAGTTGCCATGAAAATCCAGGTGAGTTTTACAGACCAGCCTTGGCTGTGCCTCATAGAAGGTCAGGGGAGCTGCATAAGTATGTATACTGTTAGCCAGATAAGAAACATTTTAATACAAGTGAAAATTTGGGTCCAACAATATCTTGCCTAGTGCAAGCAGAGGGGAAAGACAGAAAAGGTTTTGTAGCTTGAGCCAGTCTCTGACTCCGGATGAGTGGGAGATGTCTCATAGGTATACCTCTGCAGCCTGGGGATAACAGTGGTGAGGGATTGCTTGTACTTTTAGGGCTGTATGCGAGGGTCCTACCTGCTCCACAGGTCAGTCCCCTCTCTGGGATGTGCACATGCCACATGCCCCCTTTCTGGCCACAGCCCAAAGGTTAAAGAATTTTTAAGTGACATGCAGGCACTAACTGTTGAGCAGTGGCAGTCTGATGATGCAGGAGGGTATTCCTGAACTCTCACTAAAGCTGTCAGCAACTTCAAGCAGGCATTTCTAACAGAATTAAGTTCTAGAGCTGAAACTCTTTGTACAGCATGGTTTATAATCCAAAGGAGTGAGGTCCCTTGCTTACTGAGCAGGGTCCTGCGGAAAGCTGGTCATCTAGTTGGTCTTTTTTTGTAAAGTGGGGACACTTTAGAAACAACATGGATGGGGACTGGTGTTGTCTTCTTAAGCCATTTGTGTCCAAAGTACTCTCTGAAGTTAGGCCAAGGTAATAGCAACAGAAAGCTAACCCTGTGGCATCAGCACACATTCTGCTCCACAGCAGTGTAGGCTGGTTCCCTTGTAGACAGACAAAGTGAGAACAGAAGAAGGCACCTTTGCCAGGCCTGGGCTGGGGCCTCACCGCTTGCCCTGCTGCCGCTGTGTGTGAAACACTCTGGGGCTGTCAGTGGAATGTTCTTTTGGCTGTGGTAAGGAAGTGACTGACTGCCATAGCTGTTGTGGGAATTGTGTGTTTGAGAACCTTTCATGTGTTGGAAGAGTCCCTGTCAGAGGATCTGAATAAGCTGTTCTGGTTGCAAGCTGCATCTTAGCCTGTCTATCTGTCCCATTTTAGATGCTGGGCTTGAAATAAGCTTTCAGAGGAGGGCTGTGTGGCTCAGGTATGCCCTGGTTCATTACCAGGCTATAGGTGGCTGTGTTGTGGGGGTCAGTGGATGTTGAGCTGGAAGGCGTTTTTATCTTGCTCATCAACACTGTGCTCTCCCATTCTGTCCTGCAGTACCCCGGAGTCGCCCAGAGCATCAACAGTGATGTTAACAACCTGATGACTGTCCTGAGCATGAGCAATATTCTCCCTGAAGGTAAAGACAGAGACCCTTGGCAGGCTCTGTGTCCCTGCTGGCACATGTTGAGTTCTGCCAACCCCTTACGAGCAGTGCATTGCATTCCTTTTCTCCATAGACTGGAGGAAGGAAACAGCCTTGAGGAAACAGTGAAAAGGACTTAAGAATTGCTAAGTCTGCCCAGGAGCAGATCTTCTGCAGAAAGCAGGAGAGGTAGTAGATGTGGGCAGTGGGTGCAGGGCCAACTTGGGGAGCAATGCTCTGCTCCCCTCTCCTGCAGCAGAGCTGCCACTGCCTTTGCTGGGCATGTACCTGCTCCAGTGTCCACTCAGTGGGGTGGGAACTGCACCCATGTTGTTTTTTCCTGGCCATGTATATGCATGCACCTGCCAGAGTAATGTGCACTTGTCTCTCTGTGCTCTTCATAGTGGAGGACCCATATGGACTCCTGGCAAAGTATAAAGTGCCTGGGTATACTCACTTTTGATGGCTTCCTAGGCACGAAGCGTGGGCAAACTTGCCTTGTTCCTGTTATTTCCTGATACATTTCGCAGAACTCATTCTTCTCCATGTTTGCTGTAGCCCTCCATGCCTACCATTTTCTGTTCTTCCCAGTCAGAGTTGTAGTCAGGTGGAGAACTGTCAGACTTGGAGCTTGCTTGGTGTCCCAGCACACAGATAAGTCCCTTTTCCCACAGGGATGTGGCATTCTTTTTCCAAATACCTGTCTGCAGCAGCTGTAAATCTTAGTGGGACTGTACAAATACTGCTTTAAAATCAGGCCGGGTGCTGACAAAATCTGGGACTGTTTTCTGTGGTGGCTGGGCAGGGCCCTGCACAGGCTGCTGCAGTCCCAGCCGTGTCTGGCCCCAGAGTAGATCAGTTTTCCAGCTCCAAGACTGAGAAGACTGGACTTGGCAACTCAGGCCCTGGCTTTGTGCTGCTGCAGTTCACAGCCTTAGTCCTGCTGACTGCTTCAGGCTGGCAGTGCCTGCTCCCAGTTGTAGGCAGATATGGTTTGGAGCTTTTTTTGCTACTTTTACCCAGGCTAGCGTTTGGGTGCTTCTACTCCTTGGTGTGTGTCTCTGCACAGCCGTGCCAATACCAGGAACAGACAGCTTGGGCTGTGGGGTGGGAGCTGGGGAGGATGGAGCCCAGCTGTACAAGAGTGGTGTGGATGTACCTTGATTTAGGAGCAGCTGCGTAGCTTGGGATTACCTGCAGAACCTGTATCTAGTTGGAAATACTCTTTGGCTCTCTGGGGCCTCTTGTACTCTTCAGCTCGGAGTTGGCTGGATAGCAGGTTGCTCCTCAGCTGCAGCTCTGCAAAGCTTAGCCTGAGGCTGTCCTTTTTTTCTAAGCCTATGCTCTTCTCTGCTGTTTGACTTTCAGGTTTGTTCCCTGAACATTTGATTGAAGTCCTGAGCAGAGAGCTGGCCCTGGAGTGTGACTACCAGAGAGAGGCTGACTGCGCAAGGAAATTCCAGTAGGTTCACAGCACTGCCTTCAACCCCTCCTGCCTCTGTACGTGCGTGTGAAACGCAGGAGAGGTTGCTTAACTTCAGGGACAGCAGGGAGATGGATGCTGTGCCCTGGGATGTAGCAGAGGGGAAGGGTGGTGTGTGTTTGTGACCTTAGCTGTCCCCTAGAATTACCACCTTGTCTCAGCCAGGCATGTTTTCAGTCAGCTGAAACGTGATAGCATATCCTCTCTCCTTCAGTGCGAGCTTGTCCTTTTTGCCACGTGTGAAGGTACTGCAGTAACCCTTGAGGCCGGGTCACAGTGCTGTTCTGTGTACTCTTATGTCAGCCTGTTATAAGCTTCTCCCACCCTTTAGGAGGTTTTTCAGTTCAGCTCTCTGACATCAATTAATGCCACCAGCACTGCTGGCTCCTTTGGCTTGCTGTAGCAGTGAGGTCCAGATTATTTTTACACGAAAGCTGGATTAGGGAGAGCGGCTGGAGGCTGGGTGCCCCTCTTGCCCCTCTGCAGAACTGCCGCTGTGGCATCGCTCCCCTTGGAAAAGGCCCACTTCTTCCATGTGTGTAGTCTGGCCCTGAAGCCAAGTGGGTTGAGCAAAAGAGCCCAGTGCCCCTTGATGGGGGCTCCAGCTTGGAGCCCTCCTAATGTCACTGCTGTGGCAGGAGATGTGATCTCAGAAGCCAGCAGCAGCTGAAAGTCACTGGCCTGGTTTCTGGTCACTTGATCCCTACTGTAACTGCTGAGGAGAACATCTGGCAGCCTCAGCCAGGGTGTGGGGAGAGGTTGCGTGAAGGGGCTGTGTGCCGCATGAGGTGTTGCGGAGGGGCCTATCTGTTCTCAGGGCTCCTAACCTTCTCCTCTTCTTTATCCCCTAGGGAGCTGCTGAAGGACCACCCCTTCTTTTATGTCCCAGGAATAGTGGATGAGCTGTGCAGCAAGCATGTCTTGACCACAGAGCTGGTGCCTGGCTTCCCCTTGGATCAAGCTGTAGGACTGAGCCAGGAGATTCGAAATGAGGTACTGTGGGGTGGTCTTGGTTCTCCCCTGGCTCAGAGCAGCATGCTCGGCTTGCCTGGTGACCGATAGACCAGGGCAGGCTTTGTGGAAGGGCAAACCCTGAGCGGTGCAAAGCAGGGCTGGAGTTGGGGCCTGTCTGGAGCCTCTCTAAGATTTCTATGTAGGGAATTTGGCAGTGATGGTGGAGTGTCCTCAGGCTGGTCTAGGCCTTGCAGGTGCCAGCGTTCAGCAGGGATGGTGTGGAGGAGTGAATGGCAATGGTGGCTGAAGGTGAGGTAGCCTAGCTGTGTAACTCTTAGATGCCCTGTTTCTCTGACAGCCTTAAGATTGGGAGGGATTGACAGCTAGGGGAGAGGGGTCTTGTTTTGCAGCTGCTCTTTGGGGCAGGAGTGCAGTATCCTCTCCTGCCCTTGTGCAAGCATTTAGGTGTCATCTCCTCCTGCGGGACTGACCTGTGCTGCACTGGGCTGCTGGAAAAGTACCTCTTGGTAAACAGGAGGGGGGATGTGGGGATGGGTAGGCGGTGGTGCTGAATATAGCAAGGGATTGGAGTGCTGTGGTGGGACAAGCAGCTGCTCTAGTAGCAGAAATAACTGTCCTGGTATTTGGATTTTTAATTTTTTTTTTGTCTTGGTGTGAGCTGTCAGCTGTTAGCAGGTCACTGGGGAAGAGGGCAGAGTATGTTCCTCTAGATAAACAGATCTCAGTGCCATACTGGACTTGGAGCTATGCCAGAGCTGGCTCCCTGTGACCCCTGAGCTGTTTGTTCTTAGGGCTTGTCCTCTCTGAGCTGCTGTATCATCAGGGCTACTTTTAAAAGGCTGTGAGGTGGTTTGTTGCTGCAGGAGCAGCCCTTCTTTCCTATAAGTGACTGGCCTGTCTGACCCACAGCCTTCTGACACAAATGGCAGTGTCCTGTAGCAGGGTCTGGCTTGCATTTGGTGCTCTTCTCCCTCCCTCTTGGAGATGGTGTTTCACTCAGTTTTGCTGAAGAGGGGCAGAATGAGGCTGGTAGTTCTTCTGCTAAACAGGCTCCAGCTTAAATACCCTCACAGAAAAGCTCTGCTGTAGCCTGTAATATAGCAGTGGGCTCTTCAGGCACTGCTACTCTTGCTTCCCCCTTGCCTGTCAGTTCCAAGGTGTGGGTCTGCCGCTCCTCCCTCAAGCTGGGTCAGTGCTGAGCCCAGCAGAAGACTTTGTTGAGAAGTACATGGTGAGTGTGTGTATCTAGTGAAGACCTCTTTCAGTAATGGTTTGGACCTAGCTCCATATATTGTTTGGCAGCTTTAGAGGAGGAGACTCTCCTCTAGCTTCTTTGGGCCTTTATCGTAAAACTGCCCTGGAACTGCATCTCCTTTCCCGTGAGCTGCGTTGTCTTTGTTTTGGCTAGGGTCCTGCAGGACCTTCCACCAGGGTAGGCTAGCTTCTGGATCCCTCTTTGCACTGTGAAGATGTTCCTTTACTCACAAAGCAACAACCAAGTGCGTAGTCAAAGCTGGGCAGGTAAAAGGCAGGACCAGGACACAAGTAACACATGCAGTTGGATGACCCCTGGAGCCTGCTGTTCTCAGCTGCCAGGTACAGGGTAGCAGCCTCTGTGCAGGCACATCTTGAGGCTGATAAGAACTACAGCTCAGGCTGATGTAAAACTTGCATGGCATCTGTGCTGGCTGCTAAGGATGTCCCTTGGCAGGTGTGGGCTGGGAGTTGCTGAGGCTCCCTCTCACTTCTTCAGGAGTTTTGCAGCATGTAGCAGATAGTTCCTGCCAGCATGGTGATGTGCTCCCTGTGTGCTACTGCCTGCTGTAAATTACACCTGTGAGAAGGGCTTACTACCCTCTTGACTTGCTTCTTTCTCCCCTTGCTTTTCAAGATCTGTCACAACATCCTGGTCCTGTGTCTGCGTGAGCTGTTTGAGTTCAAGTACATGCAGACTGACCCGAACTGGTCAAACTTCTTCTACGACCCGCAGTCGCACAAGGTAAGCCCAAGCAGCTGCTGTTCTGCCTGTACAAGGGCTGGTTTTCACCAGCTTTTGATTATTCCCCACTCCCAGAGCTTAATGAGCCCTTACTGAGATTCTCTCAAATTCCTGTCCTTGAGCCTTGGGCAGGTAGGATAGTGAAATCTGTCCCTTTGCCACTTGTTGTCACTTGGTCTGGGTAGGAGAGCAGGGCTTCTGTAACCCTGGCTGTCTGCCTATCTTTGGCCTTAGATCCAGTCGCAGCTACTTGCTTTGCCTCAGGGTCTGTTTTGAAGCTGGTCAGTGGGAAGTTGCAACTGGCAGTGTTCTACCAGGGTGCTCCTGAGCCAAATCTCTGTAGTTGAATGCTCTTGTTTTGTGCTCTGCTGAAGATAAGGGTGCCTGGAGAAGCAATTGCAGATGTCCTGCTTGTTGGTTTGGCTGCTTGCTTGTGCTCTGCAGGTCAGATGGAATTGCTTGTTCATCCCTGAGGTCGATGTTGGAACGTGCTGCTCTGTCCCCACACAGAAAGCCTGAGTGGAGTTATCAGCTGAGCAGATGTGACAATGTGAACACAGGCCATACCTCCTCTGCCATGTAGTAGCGCAAATGCTTGTGCTGCTGTCGGGGAATAAAGGAGATAGATAGGTTGAAGCTGAGTTGCAGTGGAAAGGCTCTCCAGCCAGCTGACTTTCCTGAAGACAGCAGGAGTCTTTTTAAGGTCAGGCTCCACTTGAGGGGTTGACACTGCAATAGAGATGGGTTTGTCTATTTCCAGGTGGCCCTGCTGGACTTTGGAGCAACACGAGGGTTTGATGAGAAGTTCACAGATGTCTACATAGAGGTGAGGACTTGCACTGTGTCCTAGAGTGCCGCACTGCGGGTCTTAGAGTGTTTTCAAAATTCTGCTTCTTTCTTAGCTGTATCACTTTGTACTTCAATCCACTTTGGGTGTGGAGGGAAACAGGGCTGGAGGCAAGAGAGAGATCTCTCTTCCTGTTTCATCCCTACCATAGCCTTCTGCATGTCTGCTGCAAGACTCTGGCTACCCGAGCTTGGATGTTTAAATTGCACGACAAATATGGAGAACTGTAATATTGCTTACGGGGAGACTCAGGCAGCGGAGCACTCAGAATTCAGTGATTTTTTTTTTTTTAACATGAGGGTATGCATGAATTGCTTGTTCTGTTCACTGTCTCTTCCTGTGATTTCTAACTCGTTTACAGACTGATAAATTTATGTGAAGTTATATTGTGCTTCCTTGGTGATTCACCATGTTCTGCACTTGATAAATGGAGCTGCAGGGGCCAGCAGACATCACTTAAAGCTTTTCACAGTTGGCTCATAATTTTATTGGGGGAGGAGCTGATTGATTTGTGAAGCTTTTCTGATGTCAGTTATGTTCTCTGGGCTATATGTAGCCCTTCTGGGAAGAGCACTGGAGAGCCAGCAGCTGTGCCTTTTTGCCAGTAGCTCTGAAACTGGCTAACATGCAGACCCCTGAAGATGAGGGCAGAGGCAAGGAAGTGAGCAGGCAGCATGTGTACCTGTAGCCTATGTAGTAGTTGTGTACTCAAAACATTTTTCAGTCATGCCCTAGCTCTCCTGAAAATGTTCCTCCTATTCAGGTAATCAAGGCAGCTGCTGACATGGACAGAGAGAGAGTACTGAAGAAGTCCATCGAAATGAAATTCCTCACTGGCTATGAAGTCAAGGTATGGAGCAGAAGGATCTGCTTTTAGTGTTGGCCACCGATAAGTTTGTTGTGGGCCTGTGGACTTCCCCAGATTTCTTGATGTGGTAAAAGCCAATGTTGGTCTGAAAGCCCTGTTGATGAGGAGGAGGGTGAAGGGCAAAAAAGGTTTTAGCTTTTGTTCTCTCACGTCCTTTTGGTCAGAGTGGGAGCAGCAACGATGATACAGCCAGCCCCAAACCCACTGTCACTCCCCCAGCAAGTGGTGATGACTGCTGAAGTTTCATGACCGGGCACATGGCCTTCTGGAAGGTTTAGTTGCTTGAAACTATATTAACCAAATGTTCATCAGCCTGTTGGGGGCTGGAGGTTACTTTTGCTGTGAGTTTGACTAGGTATTTCTGCTGAGCTGCTGCTGTTGGCACTAGCATTTCCTCTTTTCCTCCCTGGTGGTGAAGATGGCTAGCGATGTTACTTATGCCTCTTTCCTTTCGGGCAGGAAATGGAAGATGCCCACTTAAATGCTGTCCTCATCCTGGGAGAGGCTTTTGCGTCTGAGGAACCTTTTGATTTCGGCAACCAAAGCACCACTGAAAAGATCCATGGTTTAATCCCAGTCATGCTGAAGCATCGGCTTATCCCTCCGCCAGAGGAGACGTACTCTCTTCATCGGAAGATGGGGGGCTCTTTCCTTATCTGCACCAAACTGAAGGCCAAAATTCCCTGCAAAAACATGTTCCAAGAGGCATATAGCAACTATTGGAGCAGTAGGGGCAAGAAGCCAGAGGAGTAGTAAGAATGAACAAACATGTCTTGTTCTGAGGGCACAGTTCATCTGAGCCTTGCAGAGAGCGTTTTAGCCTCCCATGTGTTGCACCCCAGCTCTCCATCCTCTTGAGATGCAGCAGCCTGTGCCCTGGAAGCCAAGTGTGTGTTTCACAAGGACAAAGCTGTTCTTTCATGCTGTGTCTGTCCTACACTGACTGCCAGTACAGTCTGCAGCTTGCAGGAAACTATCTTCTTGAGTGCTTCTGTACTGTTTCGAGGCACCAGCCGACTACCCTGAATGCATTTTTAACATTGTGATGGTGGCTGCATATTGATTGGGTTTTCTAACGCGTAGGGGAAGGAAGACAAGAGCAGAATTTAATATTGAAACCTGTTTGTAATTCTCCAAAAATATTTTTTTTTTTAAAACTCTTCCCTCTTTCATGCTAA
The DNA here is from genome assembly GCF_000687285.1 of Phaethon lepturus. Lineage (NCBI taxonomy): Eukaryota > Metazoa > Chordata > Aves > Phaethontiformes > Phaethontidae > Phaethon > Phaethon lepturus. The sequence continues at coordinate 19,999 of NW_010511899.1, forward strand.
GGTGAAATTAAAGTAGTTTTCATACTGTGAATTACAGAATGAAATACTAAGGTGGACCCTACCACTGACACATTCAGCACCTTCCCCCCATTTTTGTAAGTCAGTCAGACAGTCAAGTGGTGGCAGTCTAAGAACCCTCCTGGATTTTACTGACACTGATGTAATGCAAGGGTGGGGGGGTGTGTGTACATAGGATGAAGTTTTATGCTTTCTGCCTCTTCCTGGCTTGCAAGCTAAACATAGGAAATATTTTAAAAATCTGGGAACTGAGTGCCAATCTTTTAAACACACATGTACACTCACACACCCCATCTCAGTTCGGGGAGTCAAATACGTAATCAACAGAGCTATATCGGAGCACAAATAGTGGGATTCTTCACTGTCTGATAGGTATCAGCTTTCCTGAGGGCAAGTTAGATAAGCTACACCTCTGACACCAATTGCTTGCTGGACTTCTAACCAAGAACCTAGTCTGTCTGTGTTTCTGTAATGCACAACTAACTTACGGCAAGGCAGACAAACATGTAATGTCTCTCATGAGCATTTCATGCTTTTGCTGAAATGTCACACATTTAAAACCAGACGCACAGTTTTAAACTATTGGAGTCAAGGTAGGAAATTTACTTCCTTAGATTTTTGTACAAAGCCTGTACCTGTACGACTTCCTGATTTCAATAAAAAAGTGCTTGTGCGGTGGGCCTTCTGCCTGCAGTTTTTTCATCTTCTGGGGCGGTGATGAGTAGCCAAGAGAACCATGCCCTGTTCTGTGGGATAAACAGGAGCTGAGCAGAAGCAGCTTCCAAGTCTGCTCTTTGAGCAAACAACTGCAACAAGAATCACTACTACCCTTGTAAAGCCATCTATCTACGGCCTATTTATTCCTTCATCTTTCCATTGCAGCTGTGTCACTAGTGCTAACAGTGATGGTGACAAGTTTACCAGGAGCCAGAGGGACATCAGCCTGAACATCTGTCTGACCATGAAAATCCCTGGTAATTGACTTGTTTTCTTGTTTTCCTTTTTGGTTTAATCACTCTGTTACCAGTCTCCTGGACACAGGTCTTTTTTCCTTTCCTCCATTTGTGAAGAAAGAGGGGCTGTTGGAGTTGATGCTTACCTGGTACTAGTAAGGCAGATGATGTGCTTATTTTGCAAGTGCCAGGTATTTAGCAGTAAACTCAGCTTGTCCTACTCAGTTAACACAGCCCAGGAATGCAGAGCTTGTATGATCTTATACTTCAGTACATAAGAAATCCTGACTGCTGCCACTTCCAGAGGTAAAGAACAGGTAAGTAACTAAGTAAGTAAATAAATGGTCTCTCTCATGGAGGGATCTTTGAGAAAGAGGAAGACAGGTTATTGTATTCCTTTGCTCCAAGATCATAAACATACAAACTGCTTCATTTAAGTCTTGGTTGAGAAAGATCCAGTACTAAACTAAAAGTACTCCTCAGGTTATTCCTAACGCTTGAGAAGAGTCAACTGCTGTTCAGTGAAGTAAGAGTTTGGCATTAAGCTGTTTAACTTTATACACTAACAGAGTAACTAACTAACTTTCCTTCTTGTTTTGGGTTCTGAGACACAGTGTTTAGTTTTTCACCTTTGGATCTAGACCTTGCAGCTGTAAAAACAGTAGAATTGTTTGTTATAAATGCTTATGTTAAAGGCTAAAAAGCAAAGTATAAAAAAAAAGACAAGGGAATTGGATTAGGTGAGCTTCAGAGCAAAATCTCTAACACTGAAGATTCAGAGCCAGTATATTCGGAGAACTTGCAAAGAATGCAAAATAACTTGATACAGCATTACACTTCACTTTTCCAATAAGCACAGCTAGGTGAGATGATTGGTATGTGCTTGTTCATGTGACCACAGATCTTTTGTACACCATGCTGGGGCATAACTAAGTGTTTAATTCTCAGTAAACATTTTCCTTCCCTGGGGAGACAGCATGTTTAAGAATAACATCAGCTGAGCAATGGGGTGGTTTTGCATTTGCCTAAAAGGTAGCAACTAGCAGAATGTAAGAAAGATGTTACTTTTTTTAGGAGAGTTAATTAGAGCTCAGTCCCTCATTTTCCTAGCCTTTTGTCTCTGTTGTCAAGGTGTTAATTTCTACAGTTTTGTTGAGAGATACCAACAGCTGTGGAGAAAAAGTGAGCCAGAAACACTGTGCTCTGGCTTCAAGGCAAGTAAGTCATGACATTTTACAGGCAGCAAGAACACCTGATCACTGCTGGTTGCTCTGTACCAGCTTAGTGCCTTTGCTTAAACTACACAGGTAGGTTGAGGATATGAACACTTCTCTACTGCAGCAAGCTTCTGCATTCTGGAAAAATCCTCTTGCAGAAAACAGTTCTTTGTTCCCCAGGGCAAGCTGGAGGTTAAATCTGCTTCTGTGAGGACTGGGATTTTCCATTCTGAAGTATCAAGATTCAGCCTACATGTAGTAGGGGTGATGTTCATACCTTCCTTTAGTCAGCTTGGGTACTCTGTCAGAACAGAAAGTGAATGCTGAGGAGCTGAACAGAAAGCCTAACGTGCAGTTCACTTTCTGCTTTTCTAATGTCCCATTCCCTTGACAATAGAAGGCCCGTTTCCCAAGACCTTCACAGCTGTGATGGTGCGACTGGAACTCGGGGAAATCAAAAATATAACAGTGATTGTAAAAGAAGTCAGAGCACAGGAAACAGATGGTATTTCACAGAGCTACAGCAGCTAGCAGAGATGTGTGGTGGCCTAGATGGGATAAGACCACAGGCTTCAATCTACATGAACTAGAGCAGGGGGATGAGACTGAAGGTGAAAGACAAGGTCAGAACTTTTGGTGGAGAAAGGTAGCCTGTGGCCATTGCTGGCAACAACAGGACCAGTAAGAGTCTAGTCCTGTATTCTTGCTGGGGTGGGGGGTGGGGTGTGACTGAAGCACATTTACCAACAGGCAAGGGTACAGAGAAAATCCTAGGCTGACTTATGAGGAACTGGTGGGAGATGTGAAAGAGTCAGGGCATATGCAAGACTTTGCAGGTATTTTAAGATGCATGAAAGTCAATTTGATGCTGGTAGCTCAGAAACAAGTAAGAAGCCAGTGTCTAACACAAGAGCAGCTGAAACAGTTGATATGTAACTAAATGAAGGAGGAACCTCAGAAACAATGACTACAAATACCGACAAAAAACAGATGACCTAAGAAAAAAGTCAGGAGAACTGTAGTTGAAGACATTCACTATACCAGAGTAGAAGGTGGCTTGGAATTTTCAAAAAGGTTCCGGTAATTTTTTTCTGAAAGTTGAGAGCTACATTGATTTTTCTCATATATTCCTCCTCTTCCCACTGTGTACTTGTGTAGATGTGTTACAACATGCTGGTTTTATCTTCTGCAAGAACAGTTACTCCCCTTTCCATTTCCTCCTCCTCAAAGCTTAACATGGGGAGGTGGGAAAAAAAAGACAAAACATCTGCATTTCTAACAGTTCCCTGTTTTATTGCAGTACATCAAAGTAGGTTAATATTAAGTGTGTTACCAACATAAAATATTGGTGGTAAGTCATTTTTACATTGTTGACTTTCCACCTTAAATATTTCTGTGCAAAAGAATCTACATCATTGTTCTGTAGCAGAGAATCTCTTACAATGTCCCCTACAATGTTGAGGGCATTAAACAGTGAGAAGAGGCAAAAAGCAGAATCTTTCCCCCACACGCACACTTGTCAGCTTTTATACTCTAAAACAAAAAAGTGATTACATCTATGCCATGCAAAACTGTACAATAATATTACAATGAAAAACCTAAAAAACATATTTTAAAAATAAATGATATGAAACTGTCATACATAAAAAGGCAGGTATAATTGTTCTGAAATACCAACACTGGTTTGTTTGTGGATTTCTTCCCTGTGGATGAGACTTTCTTAAATGCAGAATGAAAATAAGTTGTACTGAGCTGCAGCTGGAATGAAAGACAAAGTAGAGTTAGAATTTAGGCTGGAAAGCCTGCAGCAGAGTGGCCTCTGGGGTTGTCTATCCAATACCATGTGAACACAAAGCACACGGAAGGGTGCCAAAAGTTGTCCCATTTCCTCCATGGAACTGACTCCTATTAACAAAAAACCCACAGCAGAAGCTACTACTACTATGTGCCACTTACTTTGATTTTCAGGCTAAGGCTCAGGAGGTGTGGGTACTTGCACTGCAATAAATTTTACCCTTAATGTAAAGTCACTTAAAATTAAACAGTATGCATAAAATGCCAAAAGCAGCCCAACAACTTTCTTCCACCCAAGAGCATGTTTTTCCTGTCATTCAAGGTCTGGCCATGCAAGACACATATGCTGCTGGAATCTGTTTCTATGTTAATACTCCAAGAACTGCTTTGTTTTGAAAGGCTGACACACTTTGCGAACCAGTTGTTAGGTACAGTTTAACTACGTTTCTATAGCTACGCTATGCTTTTTGGACTTTTTTTTGGTATGACAAGACCCTTAACTTCCCTCTGCCGTATACCTGAGAATAACACACCTGGCCTGTAATTTTATCAGAATCAAATCAGAGAGAGAACATTCCTGACTCAGTTTTGAAACTCCTTAAAATGGGCAAAATGCACATTCGTAACACGCCACAGCAACTAACCGAGAGGAAAAGCAGCAATTACTTCACCACAGCCCCAGGAATGCATTGGGTTTTTTAAACCACCAGCTGTCTTCTACAGGTCAAAGGCAATAGGGAAGAGAGTACTATAACCCTGCTTTTGGGTTTATGAAATGTGGAAGGAAGCCACATTATCTGTGTGCGTGCACGTGCAGGGGAAAACTATTTACCAAACTTTTTTCATTCTATAACCTGGAGTCCTTAGTAGCTGCCTGAATCTGTTCAGATCCTTTGTTGCCATCAAAAGAGAAAAAACAAAAAGCAAAACCTCAACAACCCATATGTTTAAGCTGTGTCAAAAATGCAAACACCTTCAGTCTCAGCCAAAAGGAAAAAATCAGCTAGATAGATAGATACATACTTGTGTACAGAGAACATATGCTACAGTCACAAATTCAGTGGGAGGTTTTAAGCTCCCTGAACAAAATGCAACCCTCTAACTGTCAAGGTGAAGCAATGCTACAGTGCAGAGTAGCAAACATCAAACCTTAAAAGACAACTGTCTTTGAGATACCAGTCAAGAGTCTTACAGTTCAAATGACCAAGTTACTTTTCCTAGCCCAATGAGTATTGAAAAAGCTCAGCTACAGTATGCATATGTTTTCGGTGTCCATCCCAACAAAAAAAGATGAGTGTGGTTTAAAATTGAGTGTATAATCAAATGGTCCCCAAATATATAAAACTATTCAAGTCCTAGGACAATTTTTCTCTTTTCAAATAAGTGATGTGGTCATTTGCTTTTCAACTGAGAGAACAGTTGCTGTTTCTCTTTTGAACAGATGCGTATAAAAATGCACAGTACCAAACTAATGATTAAATACAGTAATCCTAAAGGAGACTGCCAAGGCTTAGAAATTGTGGTGTATAAACAGTATAGGCCCGTGGAGCTCTCATCCTCTGGAGCTTGGTTTTTGTAACACAGCTGACCTACGCTCTGCCTGAAAATGACAGTTTTTGATATTAATAGATTGCAGGCACCGTAACAGAGTAAACACAGGGGTTTACTCCATTTAATTGTTTGGTGTGTCGTGGTTCTTTGGGTTCCATTTTCAGATAGAGCATTAGCTCAACTGCAAAAAAAAAAAAAAAATCCACAAAAAAGACCCTGTGATCCTCTCTCAGGGGACTGTCACGCAGGCTGCGCTATCTTAAATGACTGCTGTTTAAATGCCTTCTCTCAACATCAAAATAAGATTAATGTTTAAATACAACATACAGTAAATACAAAACTAGTCTGCAAAGGCTTTGAGAAGTGTGTGGACATGCTTCACCAAAAGGAGGGAATTGTGGGGAAAAAGCAGTGGCTATACTTGAAGCAATACGCAGCCTTTAAAAAGAAGCTGATGTGGAATTTTAATAATGCCAGTAAGGCCCCACCTATCTGTCCCTCAGAAAGACTGAAAACTATTCTGGGAGGAACTTAATTTCAAGTGCTTAGCTGTTTGCTAAAGCTTTCAATATTAAATGCCAGGCTTGCAAAAGTAGTAGCTTTGAAGTGAAAACAAACACCACAACCAGCTTGCTACTCTGAAAAACCCAAACAGGAGAGAGACAGGCTTTTGATATGATGGTTTCTAAAAAAAATTTCTCGAATCCCTGTTCCAAAGTAACATTGAATGAGCTTAAACTTGAACAAGCCTCTTGATTCTGAGTGAAAGAGAAATCTCACCTAGGAGACCCAGCGTGATTGAATAGATTATATGATCTGTATCTCATTCCCTATTTCACATTTAGATCATACCTGGAAATTACTGTACATGGTTTGATCTCACCTATAACTTCCATTAGGGAAGACAGAAACTGGAAAACTGCAAATGTCTGTGTGGGTGAAACACTATATACTGCTGACTGCAAGAATATGGAATGGTTTAATAAGAGCCATAACAAGTTTCCAAAACCCACAAAACCCAGTACTCTAAATACAAAAAGCCCTTACGTGTTTGAGTATGGTCATAGTATAAAGCCAGCAACAATACTACTGAGAAGAGAGGCTCATTTGAACACACTCCCAAATGAAAAACACATCTGCCTTGCTAACTGAAGAGACATCTTCCTCTTACCATCCATTTGTACATCAGTCTCTCACTTTATTCTGTTGACTGCATGACCAGCTTCAGCTTTTTATTTATTTTTGCAACTTCAGTGGGCTCTGTCTTCCACCGCAATACTTTCTGCCCTCCAACCTGACCTGCTATTGGAACCAAACAGCAGGTGAGCACATAGAAACAGCTGCAAATTGCACAAACCCACAGCACGGGTGAGGAGGGAGAGGAAAACCAACCTTGCCAGCATGGCATTTGTGGGTGATTAGGCATCTTCGACTACCACAGTGTGAACAGTGTGAGGTCAGTCTTCAGGTTTTTTGTTGCTACAGTGACAGCACAGCCAGGCATGGCTAGCTTCGGGCTAAGGGCACTCATTTGGCTGATGTGTATTAGCAACTAGTATTTGGTAACGACAGTAACAGTTTTCTGGTGAGAGATGGTCAAGGAGATGTGGAAGACTGCTCCCGTCCGAGTTAAACCTGGTCAAAGGCTGACCCAGGGAAACAGTTTTAATTGAACTCCCTTGCTGCCTTAAGGACCTCTACTGTAGCATGCTGTAAGGTTCCTCAGCTGCACAGCTAGCACACAAGAAACCAGGGCAGCCACCTGGCTGACTGGTGCCCTTGGTTGTCAGGGCAGGGGGCTGCTTTCCAATCGTTACCATTTTTGCAAAGGGTGGGGATTAACATGAAAGTAGGAATTACAGCTTCAGTTATGCTACTGCCAGAAGAAAAGTTGTGAAAGCACTGCAGGGACCTCTCCCGGCAGTGCACCGAGCGCTACGCAAAAGGAACATCTGTCCTGTGAAAGGTTTTAGGCCAGGCCTCCAAGTCCGTATATTACCGAGCATGAAAACAGGGACAACACAAATCTTAAATTAAAGGCTCTCTTAAATAAGCATCCATCTTCTGCTGCATACACAATGCTTTTTTTTTCTTTGAATATATACATACCTATTTTACTCTAACATCTGCGTATTTATTTAAACTCTGTACTGTAGTAAAATATGCATCATTTTAATTAATAAGGATTTGCTGGCGACAATCAGATTGACATTCAAACGTGGTGGCTGAAAGCTTTTATGTGCCTCTGACATACTGATCATTCCCCATGCAGGGGAAGGGGTCCGTGCTACTTTTGTACAGTACAATGAGCTATTGTATGAAAACGAAATCCCTCTGAATCTTCTCTGGTTGATACTGGTCTGGTCTACTTAAGCTACTTTTTGGTAAGTGGGAGTGGGATAAATATGTCTTTAAAAATGAAGCAGCTGTAACCACAAAAATGAAACCAATACTAATACAGATCTACAGCATCTGGTATTTACCAACACCCTAGCTTTGCTCATTTGCTGCTGTCAAATCTGGGGAAGGGAGGGTGAGGCAGTGCCAAATGGTGCTGAAGATGACCAGCTTTTACCTTCCTCTGTACCCCACTCCCAGATCACTTTCAGTCAGGGAATGGGGAGGGTTAGGATGATGAAGGTGAGAACTGGAACAAGTGAAGGGGGACGGCCATGGGGACAGCAAGCTGCTGTGATGTCAACTCTGAATGCTGAAGCAGTTCACGAGTCCCAACTCACGTGGTCAGAGCTCTCCAGGGAGAGGCTCTTGGTCTTGTGAGGAGAAACTGGGCTGGGAGGGCTGCTGAGGTTGGAGCTGTTTGATGCAGTAGAGTGTCTTGGAGAGTCAGAGTCCTGCAGCCCAAAGACACAGAAGAACACCAGTAAGTAACAGGATAGCAGGTTTTAGAGCAACTGAGGGTGTCTTGAGCAACAGGTGACTGGATGCAAAGGCCTCCATGTATTTTGCTTGCGTCCAAAAATACTGAGGAATTTCCCCCCCCTCCCCGCCCCGAATTTTCCTGGTCCAGGGAAACTTAAGAGTAAGCAGTCAGATCACCCTGCTTTCAGCAGGCATAACTGATGCTGACATACGGACACAGCACCCGTGGGATTCTTGCAGTCTGCATGTTGCTGAGGGCCTCTCGGTCAGCAGAGTGTGCAACTCCAGGTTGCTTGTGAAGCTACAGTGACTCATGCCTTTTCATAGATTATGATCTGAGATGCTTTTGCACTAAACTGAGAAATCTTTGTGGTACAGGCTTCATCAAGGCTACCTCTTCTATGTCACTCCCAGGATATTAATTCAAAACACCCTACCAAGTTACTCCAGCTGGATCTTCCAGAGTACTGTAGAATGCAACTATGAGCTTGAGTTTGGGTCAACAGTTGCCTTCCAGTTTCAAGTGGAAGGATATATTCAGTACTGTGAAAAGCCTGTGTGATCTCTAATTTTCTCACTCCTTGGTAAGAAAATAAGCTGGGGAAGTTCTGCTGGCCAACTTCAGATTGAACCCTCCCATGTAAAACATTCTTGGTTGGAGGGACTGAGTTTAGCACTGGGCAGGACTGCAGTCCTATCATAATGACAGTCTTGTTCTGCACAGAATATAAATTATTACATCCAATTTCTGCTCTAAATTAAATTATTATATGATAATTCTTAAATTACTTTGTTAACTTCAGGCACTCTGAGTACAAAATATCTCCTGTGAAATGGCTGCTAAAATAGCTTAAGAGTCTTTGCAGATAAAAAGGTCAGATTGACAGAAACCCATGACAGAATGTAACTTCCCCATCTCTATCACCACACTTAAATTTTCTCCTCTTTCTCCTGCCACTCACCTCCCGCTCATAGTCCCTTGTTGGTGCATCGCTGCCTTGGTCCAGGCCACCAGAGGATAAGGAACCATCTGAGGGTGACGCCATAGGCTGACGCTTTGCTCCATAGCTACCTCCCGAGAATTCCCTCCGCAAAGCACTGCCATTTTGTGCAGACGATCCTAAAACATGCGGAGGAATTAAACCATGTTACAGACACCCACTCAACGTACAGAAATCTGTTAGCTCTTTCTCTGGTTAGTTCTGTTTTCCTCCAGCATGTCCCAAGATGCTCCAGCTCATAGCTTGCAGGCTATGTGGGCTTTGATCTTGTCTGCTGACAGCTTCAGCTTTTCCTAGGGATTCTCCGGTCCCTCCCTTGGCATATTGGCATGAGCACACTTTTCCCCAGCACAGACCCAGTCACTATGTTTCTGACAAGGACAGCAGTTGTAGAAACCGGTGTGGTGGCAGCCTAGTTCCAGTGGCCTCTTTCCCAGGGAGTGGGTGGGTTGCACTGGCAGGTGCAGACTACAGCAGACATGCAGGCTTTCTGCAAGCAGTTGGCAATGTGCAGCAAACGCAGCATGTGCCATGGGAAGGGAAAAAAATGAGGTAAGGTGGGACACCAGTCTTGCCTCTATTTTCACGTTGTCCGTTATTTAGTCACTTGCCTGGTGTCAGCACAGGTCACTGTGCTCTCTGGCACACAAAGGCAGCAAGGTGTTTCCAATGCAATGCAACTCTTCCATACCAGCAGCCAGTTTTCTACTGCTTTCTCTCCGCACTAGCAGCAAGAGAGGCATCAAGAGTTGTATGTAGTTCAGCAACAGAATTAATAACCATGGAACTAGTGAACAACTTGCCACTGATTTAAGACACTTAAGCAGCAGCAAAGTAGTCCCAAGGGTAAGAATGTAATTTTAATTCTAACCTCAGTTTTAAAAATTTGACAGCTTACAAACGTGAGACTCTCAAAAGTGCTAGCTGCTTATTCATGTGCTCCTTTGAAAGCAAGATTAAAATACTGTGCTTGCCCTCAGTGGGAATACAATCAGCCATCACTTCTGAAAAATCTGCCTAGTGGCAGCACAGATAGAACCAAATGCATGTAGATTTCCCTAAAATACTTGTGCATAGACCCCCGAAGCAACACAGTTCTGTTTGCTTACGTGCTGCTAACCCGCTGCTTGCGCTCATCGATCGTCCTGGTTCTGTGCGGGATTTCGTGATCGATGGGATACTGACTGAGCCACTGAATACGGTCCGACTTTCCTGAGGCCGAAGATTCTGCAATGCAGACACAAACGACATGTTTACTTACTGACTGCTGGCTTAACCTTCGATGTTACGAAGGAAGACCCCAAAACACCTTAAAACCCCAACCTTACCAGAGCTGAATTATCTGGGCAGCAAGTCAGCAAAATTTGCAAAATAATATTCTGCAGTTCAGTGCAGAGACTGGAAGCACACGCAACGCGATAGTAAAGTGCCGAATTACATGGACATATGCAGACAACTGAAAAGAGTATGCCTAATAATTCAAGAATTTCCTTTAAAGGATGGTTTCCAAGCCTAAATTGCTATTGATATATTCAAATTATATCACATAATGCATTCTTTCTGAGCACAGGCTTCCAAGGATCTTATTAAAATTTCTCTCTTTGATGCCATCATTTGTGCCATGCATGTGTAACTTTATACAATAACCATGTTAATCCCTAATGCCTGCACAGTTATGAGCACATAGTGGATCAATCTGTATTTCATTACTTATGTAATTCCAAAGATATTAACAGCATTACTCCAGACCTACACCAGTTGAGCCAAAGTGAGAATCAGCCTCCTGTTTTCAGCCTGCTCAAAGAGGATGACCAGAGCACATGCTATTGTTTTTCTGTGTATTTTGATTACCGCTCCTGTTTTGCATCCTGAGAGTTCCAGTGTAATTTTCCAAATTGGCAAGTTACTGGACTGAAGTGGTCCTTTACTGAGAGGAAGAGATAAACACAGCTCCTCTACTTGGATTATGGTAGTTCCTTAAACATAAGTTGTCTTTAGAAGAAGGGAAGAGAGTACTTTGAAGTGAGTTCTGGCAGGTTTTATTTCTGCTTCTGTTAACTTACAGCTGACCGTAGGGAAAAAGGCTTCTCAGCTTATTTAGCCCATCTTTCCGTATATGAGTTGGCTTCTTAGCCCACAGGGACTTTCTAATGCCCATGCCTATCTTCATTGCTGGCTAAACATGAGACTTTATCCTGCTCCTAACACTATTTGCACTATTAAGTCATTACCATTAACTACATTTAGGTTTAGGGAACCTTTGCAAGATGCAGAGGTGGAAAGAACTGCAGGTAGCTCTGAGCATTACTTTATTTACACATTACAAAACACCCCCTGCAATAACTGTTAATTTCTTCCTATTACATTTAATTATTTTCCCATCCTCACTCTGAGGTAAAGTAGCCACACATAAAACAACAGTTGCAATTGCAATGCTTTTTTAAGCTGGGATGTTACAGAAATTTCACACCAGAACAAAGATTCCACCCCTGACAAGGGTATTCTCAAGACACCCTCAGATACTACCCGTTTCTCTATCTGTATTTTAAAATGGCTAATTAAATAGAGGCTTTGTAACGAACAGATTTTATACAGTTCAGACTTGAGCAGATAATTGTTACCAACCTGTTGTCAATCCAGTCTTACAATGATTCTTAAAGTCATTGCTGTAACAGACCCTTTTGCTCTTACAGTCAACCCTTTGCTTCTCATTCTCCCAGTGGGCTAGAAATGGCTGATTTTTAATGTGCGACAAAAAAGCAAGAATTAAAATCTCCCCTCCTGTTCCCAGATCTCTCTCAAACACCAACAAAAGAGAGTCTGAGACCTTACCAATGAAAAATCCCTGTTTCATTCACCCCTCACCCACTGCTGCACTATTCTTAATGAGGATATATAAGCCTGAAGGCTTAAAAAAGTCTCCTAAATAATCTGTGGGATCACACCGCAGTCTCTTGCTTAACCCTCCCCTTTTAAAAATTTTTTTAAATGTGAACAACCAACCTACTTTGTAGTACAAAATGTAAATTTCTGCTCCTGTGTCCTTCATCATGCGATAAACAATCTGAGTTACTGATAGGAGCATGAGCATCCGGGCTGTACATAAACAATGGAGGCTCCCCTGACAATATACGAAGGAACTAATGGGCTGAGCAATAAGTTACTGCTGTGCTTTGAGAAACAAAGGAAAGCCAAGTGCAGCACCATGCAAACGTGTGCACTGTGGTTAGTACACTGGAGTTGCAAGGAAGGTCTTTCGCACTTGTATAAACCTACAATGGTTCATTCTGCAAAGAGAACAATTATGTTTAATGACATGGTGATTAACCTCCTTCAACAGTGACTGAGCAGACAATATACTAGCACCAGAGGAAGGAGGGAATGGGTTGGTGCGTGGAAAAGACTAATTTATTTTAACAGTGTATTCTAATGATGATTATTTTTCATGACCTCAGTTTGCAAAGTCCATGTAATTCCTCATAGAAAGTTTCTCCACACAGCAAATCTTTCATTAATCTTTGTTCTAAAAATAAAATAAGCACATGCCAGAGACCCTGGCATTTTGGACCAAAACCCCTGGAAGTGATACGCACATGATGCAGAAAGGGGATTCAAAGAAAAATAAATGGCGGTTATTAGCAGTAGTTATAAAGCAGCAAAATGCAGCAAGTTTAAAAAAAAAAAAAGAAACAAATAAAAAAAACCTTGAGCTTGCTTTACTTAGAGAGACAAAAACCCCTCGTTTAGAGCAACTTCAAATCCTAGCAGGAAAATTCATCCCCGCTGCTGAAGCAAATGGAGAAAGGTGAGAGAAGAGAAAAAATATCGGCAGCAGAGAAGCTGCTTGCTGAGCAAAGTCAATCACTGTGGAATAGGGTTCAGTGCCTCCCATTCCCAGCCAGAGAATGGAGCTGCTGTGGAGCTGTGGGTTATGCACGTGCAAGCGCTGCTACGCTCGCAGCGCTGCAGCGTTACCGAGCCTCAGCTCCTGCACCCACGCCGCCTGCTCGGGCAGTGGGGCGAGATCACACATACAAGGTCTGCCTAAAGAGTTACAACACCCATAGGAAATTGTTTGTCTGTGTTTCTCCGTCCATCATGCTACTTATTGTTGTGTTGGGTTTTTTGTTTTTAAGTAGTGTTCTGTTTGTTATGTTGTAAACCTGAGCTTTTAATTCCTCCACGAAATAATACGACAGAATCTATAAGCCTACTTTAACGGGTCATTTTTCAGTTCCTCTGTGAATTCCATGCTGTTTTGATTCCAATATCCCATCCATACCTGGGACCAGAGTCCCCTGGACTGCTACCCTTCTCACACTCAAATCTCCAAACACAAAGGAGGGATGGAGAGACGTGAAACCAAAACTCACAGCCTCGCTTTCCATACAGCTTACAGCATCTTTACCCTCAAGCCACAAAGGAGGCAAACACTTTTCTTCATACAAGACTAAACCTCTAGTGCTCTAAGGAGCTAACAGGTACAAGACCTCGACAACTCTAGGTTGCCCACTTCGCTTTTTTCTCCTCTCCAATTTACGCTAGTAGGCCGCAACATTAGGATGAAGGATGCTCCTAAAGCCAAAATTCAGTTATTGTCTGAAACACCAGGGGTCATTCCTTCCTGATCCCAGGGAGACTACTCACATGAGAAAGGGAAGGTAGAGGGTGCGTCACAGTCCAGTGATACACCACTGCGTATCACACAGAAAATTTTGTACTACAGGTGGATTTTAAAAAATGGTTAAAACGAGAACTGAAATACAGCTTCAGTGGCCCTATAATGACCCTCTAAGAGAGAAACAAATTTCAGTTTGGCTTAACAATATTTTTCCTTTGAATTTCAAAAGAGCATTCCTCTTGTGTATTTGAATCTCTCCTCCTACCAGAAAAGCCAGGATGGGTGCAGACCTGTCATCCCAGGGCACGTTTTCCAAAATACTGCAGCTTCATTTCTGAGTGTTAATGGTTGTGACAATTAGGACTTTACAACAGTGACACATGACCACGCATGTGACCAGTCAAAGCTTAGCTGTGCAAATTTGTTTTGGAGCCATATGGAAGCGACTAACTTTCCTCCTGCATTTTTAAATTCCCTCTAGTACTGTATGCAGGTATGTATCCAAAAACCTTCTCGGTGATAGGGATCTAGCACTCAAAGCAGTCTGGCGGTGAAGGTCTGCCATGCGTGTCTGAAGGGTGTCCAAAGGCCACAGAAACCAAGAGCATTGTTTCCATTCAAGCAATGGGCATGGCTCAGACTCATACAAACCCTGAGCAACCTACCACCATCATATGCATCTACCTCACAGAGTATTCCTGATTTATCTGCGAATCTGTCCCAAGCAGAACTGCAGGCCACAGCACGGTACACAACTACAATGCACAGCACAGACCTGCGCCCCTGTTTTAGCATAGCAATCCCCCATAGTCAGACCAGGATGCACAATACAAGAAAAGACCACTTCCATCCCCACAATTTACATTCCACCTGGAAAGATACCTACAGAACAGTATCTTAACCTCAGCCTCTGCTTAAACCTACCATGATTAAGAGGATCTACATCAGCAAGTTGCCATTATCTTTCATTTTTGATCTTGCTTGTACGTGTTCTAGCTTCACTCACTTCCTTTAACCTAGAAACTGTCAGAGGCACAACCTGTGTGTGTGTCTCCTTCAATCTATGTACAGTACTGTGTAAAAATTCCTGCACTCCACATGATTTCATCATAAACAAACAGTTTGAAAGTTTGGTCCAACAAACAGATCCAGAACCTTTTCCTAATGCAACCTGATAGACAGCATCCTGCCACTGACTGCTGGAGGATGAACATGGTGGAACAGAGAACTTATCGTTCAAAATTTCCACATCCTTCCTGGTGATTAAAAATGCTATTGTCATAGCAAAACATTCAGCCCAGTTGTTACACAATTTTTTTTTTTTTTTAAGCCATAAAGTATCTGTTTCTTGGCATGTCAGAGCTGTGGAAAGACCACAGCTGATCGCAAAATAGCAGAAAATAAATCAGCTAGGACAGAAGAAAGTTAAGGGGTGAAGGAAACCGCTTACAAGGGTTTTTCTCCCATGTTAATAGCCAGGCAAAAGGAAAACCACACAGTGTTAGTAGAGCGAACACCTGACTCAGCTGTTCATACCCTCAGAGTCATAAAGTCTGGAGTACCGAGGACAGAGCGTGGAGGCGGGGAAAATGCAGGGTTTATGGAATCGTAAGAGAGGAATTTTTCAGCTGAATTAACAGTCATGTGGTAGATGTGCTCAAAGTTGCTCGGAGAGGAGATCAGACGGGAGTGATGATGAGGGAATTGGTAAGGGGAACGCTGCTATCAAAGACAACAGAGAGAGAAAGCAATGAAGGATGGTTGTACAGGTTACACTGGCAATAGCAGTCCGCAAGAGCAGTCAAACACTGAAGGACAGCCAGGCAGCAACCCTGCTCGCCCGCCAACACACAGGTTCTTACATTGTCACCCCCAGTCCTCTGAGCACCTTCCTTATATGATGTCATATGGGCCTGCCGCCCTTGCTGTTGCTAAAACATTAAAAACAAATAAAACTTTTAACTCATTGGGAATCGATTCTAATATTTATTATTATTTGATATTTCAAAGAGCACCACAGTTGTAAAAGGTGCTTTACAGACAGTTGAGAAGCATCAGTTCCCTGCCTTGAGGAGCTTACAATCTAAAATAGACATAACACAAACAAAGGTGAACACAGGTGAGATGGTGTGGGGAGAAGAAAAGATGAGAATACAAAACAGTTAAAGATCGTAAGAGATTTCCTTCTGTTATCCATGCATTTTAGCGATTGCATTAAAATTAAGTATCACCCATACAACATACACAGAGTATTTCTAACGGGAGGGAACAGTGTTTCAACAGGATAGGGACACAGGTCAAGTGGGAAGGTGAACTGGTTAGTGTCAGACAACAGGGACAATTTACTCTGGTGTAGACAGACGAGACAAGGCTTATGTCCTTCTGCACACTCACTTAATCCTCGCAGCGCTTTAGTGATGAAGAGACTTTGCACTGCCATCTGTGCTGCAGAGGACAACGCCCTTAGCAGATAAGGTGCAAAAGTATTGGGAAATTCAAACGTTTTTAATAGGTCAACTGAGCAATGCGCTCCCAAAGCGTGACGTAAAGAAAGAGAGGGGAGAAATAATCTTGCAAATTAAACAGTAGCGATTTCTAATTCATGTCTCCAGAATGTGCTCTTGTAATTTAAGTCATCTAAATCCAGATTTAATGGAAAAGCGTTTCAAGGCTCGGTCTCCCTTCCCTGTGCCATCTGTACATGTTCAGCAGGTCAACCTGCAAGGGCTTGGTTTGCCCAACGGCCACCAGCAAATCAGAAAGCCTTTTCTATTTTCTAACGTCTAATTTTCGCTTCCCCTTGTCCAACTGATTTAAACACCTTAAAACAAACAGATCTGAGTAACATTAGAAATGTTAGGACTTAAAAAAATAAAATATGGTAAAAATACAGCTTACCCCTCCACTAAACCTAAGGCACTACTTTTTGTAAGTGGAACGTATTAAAGTCTGGAAGAACAGTAAGTCACATCCCAATACATATTATCAAACATTATTTTTACTGTTCTCTTAATTTCAGCTGGTAAAATCCAACTTCTTTTTTTTAAACACACAATTATTATGAGGCTTTGCATGTTAACCAAAACATCAATTACCACATTATGGCATATAAGACATAATATACATTAAATTGTTATTAGTAAGTTTAGCAGCATCTAGGTATTAGTACAAGAAGCCACCATTCCAAGAATGGTCCGGGAAAGCAGACTTTGCTGAGTTACCTACTCACAACAGAGAGCTGGCAGCAAAGGCAGCTACATTCCTAAAAGCCAATACGGGAGAAAAGGGAGTGTCTTAAATCACAAGCTAAAAAGCAGAGTAGGCCAACTGCAGACCATGAAAATATTTAGCCGGCATTCATGAATGTGAGAAAGCCACGATATGGCAACATTTTTAAAATGATCCTCCATGGAACTTTCTCCATGGGCTCTGCCATTAGATGCATGCATGGGGTTCCCACTTTCTTTAAAGAATACCAAAAACGGGTAAGTATTCATTTACTCTGAAAGTTTCTCATTTGAAACAAGCAAAGCTTCACACATCATCTAGAATGGAGGTATAATGGCTCATGTATAATGAGGTCAAACTGAAGCATAATGTTCAAATATAATGGCAGTCAAGACTAGCTTTTGTATGTGAAATACTTAGGCATGCAGAATATGAAAGCAAAATCAATCCTGTACATCTGATGTATACAGAGAGGTCGTCTGTGCTGCAGTAAGTGCAGTTCCAGATTTCAGATCTTCACTACAAAGGAGCATCCACGATAAAGTGGCTTCAAGGGACAAGAGGGCAGAAGGGAGGCCAGACTGTATGGCCAGTTAATTGGTGACAGGCTGCTAGGGAAGAAAAACATGTAAATAAATAAGTTCGGGGATATACTAAGAGGAATGATTCTAAATTGTACAAAACAAGACAATGACCCAGATCGAGTATCCACAGCAAATAAAATACAAATATGTACTGGTTATGGCTCTGTTAACAGCAAACAAGAACTTCTGGTTTCTGTTGTGTTGCAGTCCACAAACTTTTTGCCAAAGCCAGACCCGTGAGTAGCTGCTCGCCATGAAGAAAAGAAGGATGCAAATTTACAATTGCCTGATAACCTCTAATATTTTCTCTCTTAAATCTGATCTCACTCTGAGCCCTGGACTTGTTTGTTTCTGCCCAAACACAGGGCTATACTGAAGTCAAGGGTGTCTGTTCATGGAGAGAACAATGTGGGACTAGGTTAATAGACTGAAATTTGCCATAAACATAACTCACTATTCATGTTATGTGCCTACTGTATACCAAGACCTGGGAAACAACGCACAGAGAAAGCATCTTTCCCCCTTGTGTGGCTGCATCAGCAAGGGCAATCACATGCAGACAGGTCTGTTGCGCGTATGTTGTATACAAAACAGATGGCTACGTATCAAGTAGCCTGAAAGAGTCTACCACACTCCATTTATCCAATTTTCATTTTGTACTTTTACAGGACAAATTAAAGTCTCTAACGGTGGTCTTTCAAAAGACACCATTAAGAACAGTAGTGGGCAGAGAGCAAGCAAGCTCCTGTTGGCTCTGCATCTACCAGGCAGTTAGACCATGGGTTAAGGCAGCACAAGTGTATGTCCCCTCCTGCCCACCGACGTATCGCAGCCCAGCCATGCAAGGGCCATTGCTACTAGTTCTAATTCTGCGCTTCGTTCAATTTTTGGCATTTCCCCTGAAAAAGGCAGCAGAGGCAGGTTAGTGGGACTGCAGAGATAAGTTTTGATTGGATTCATATGGCATATCAAAAGTGAATATGTATCTATTCATAAATAAATATAAATACATACATATACATAAACATTGTCACTTGCTATGTAGAGTTCATGCATGCATGATAGATAAAAGCTAGGCTGAGCTGGCTATTTAGTTTGTGACAATCTCATCCAACACAGAGATTAAAATACCTGTTCTCTATTAAAACCTATTTATTACTAAGGACCCTTCTGCCTACATAGCACTATACTGACTTCAGTGAAAGCTCATGCTGGATGAACAAATTTGTATCAGTAGATCCAGCCAAATTTGAAATTGCTCGAGTAAGTTGAAAGAAACTGCAAATAAAAAGGCCCACCCCATTCTTTCATACACTTTCTGCATTCCAGTATCTCATACAAAAAGAAGCTGGTATCACCTAAAATAGTTGGATGAAGAGAATTTGAGAAAACTATTAACCTTGCACTACTTGTTCCCCCTAGTGGTAGCCCTCTTTAAATGCAAAAATGTATTTTATCATCCCGTTTCATAAACACAAACAGGCATTCGCAAAGTAAAATGCTGCAATCTTTCCCATAGTTCTTTAAAAAGAAATATTTTTTCTTCTGAAACATACTCATCTACTTAAAAATAAAATCTTAAAAAGAAGATGTTCCAGCTGCAAAACCATCACACCTGCTAAGAAGCACAAAAACATATAGCTATTCACCTTTTTGGAACAAGGTATGAATCTAGTGAAATAATTCTATGTGCTTGTAAAGAAACTGCCATACAGATGAACTGTACACAGGGCTGAATGAGTATTATTTTACCTTATATCCCAATTCTCCAGGAAACATCCTCTATTTCCACCCTTTCTTTTAATTCTAAGTTTATCTTTCAAATAAAACATTAGACTCAACACATAACATCACATGCACACACAACTCCTTTTCTTCTATTTTTGTGCCTGAGAAACAAAGTAGGTAGTTTGGAACAGGCTAAATGAAAGCTTAGTCCAGCCAAATACCTTACAGGAAGCTGTTGGAAAAGAAAAAGCTGCCTGAACTGTAGTAGCTCTTGACAGAACATTTCCTAATCTCAAATTACACTTTCAAATTCACACACTTTCAAGTCTCATGATTGACATAATTAAGTTAGGGTTGACTAATCCATTAGTTAATTGATTGATTTATCCATTACGTTAGGAATACAAATACAACACGATATTGCAAGGAGCTGCTGGAAAAATACACATCAAATTTGCTTTACCTGCAGTGACATCTCCCAGCACTAAGATTGATAGCTACTTGCAAATAGGAGTTTTTAATAGTAACTTTAAAAAGTAGCTGCAGCAGTGGAACAAGCGCTGAAATCAATTCTATATCATACACATTTTTTAATGTCTTCTCATCACTTTTAAGTGTGGAAAGTGACTCATGAATTTCTTTCAAAACAACATATCGATTGGTAAGAAGCAAAGTATCAGTCCTAACTTCAAATATGGCCTTTGAGCTAATACAAGGCTTGCATAATTAGAAGAATTCAAAGCTAAGAGACATTTAGAGATGACATAGCTGAAGAAATATTAATCCATGTAAGTCTAGAAAATCCCCTTCTATAAATAAAAATAATTCCTCATTTTACACTTGCCAGATTTGGGGCTTGATTAAGAGTCCTTGCAGCTTTTGATTCCCATGAACTTTCAACTACTAATGGTGTGAAACGGGATGTCTTTTGCCCTACCTTTAGCAGTAGCAGATTATTTTCTTTGCTTAAGAGAAAAAAAAAATATTTTAAAGAACTCACTAGAAACGGAAAAGTGAAAAAAGGTTCTGATCTACATCCTGCCCTGAAGCAAATTATCACCCTCTGTTTAACATTAGACATATATATACACTCATATTCAGTAAGACAACACTACCTGCCAACTTCCCTTGGATTTGTCATGTGTTTTCTAGAAGCAGCTCCTTCATTATTTATTCATTTATGAACATACACACACAGTGTTTTTTGCTCAATTGCACTAAATATATTTTTATTGAGAAATTTCTCATCGAGTGTCTCTAGTCTGAGACAAAGTAAATCTTTTCCTTTCCTTGCATACTCTCATCTAAGGAAAACACAGTGCTAGAAGGGCTCATGTATGATGTGCGACTTTATGGTAAAGTGTAACAGAAAACTACCATTTGCTGCAAAAGTGAGGTAAAATGAGGTTATGCTCCTGAACTCCTAAACTAGTGCAACTGCATGGCACACTTCATTTTCCAGTCTTACTGTTGTTTCCTTTGGGGTTTTCAGCACCTGAAAATTCCAATTTCAGCATCTACTTCCTGCTTTCTGCACAAACTCCAAGTAATAACAACAATCATTTCAGACAGCACTTCCATACTAATACCTATATCTTATGGTGATACTCATAGAATCTGTTTGATACTGTATCATTTGATCTTTCTTACAGTGCTAATTAGCATCTTCTGAATCACATCTGTGTCATTGTGGACAAGTTTAGAAAACAATACAGAACACACAAACAAGATGCTCGAGGTAGCGTGAAGCAAGCAGTATGATATTCTCCTATTAAAAATATATTAATTGGTCTTTAGCTCATCAAAAGTTTCAGTAACTTCCAGGTGAGTATTTCCTATATAAGGTTTTGTGGAAACAAACATGTATGTGTGCTATTACATGTTTTCCCATTTTTCAACTTAAAAGGTTAGTTTTTCTGTAAGAACTTCTGTTTCATTGAGACTAGTTAATTTGGAGAGAAAATGAAAAATAGCATCTTTGCCGTGGAAGGAAATTTGGGCACTACACACTGTTGAACTGCTACAGTTCCACTGTCTGAGGAAAAGAGGCTGTAAAGAGTGAGGCTAAGTTGGAGCTAAAGATGGGAAGAGAAGAAAGGAATTAAACTTCCAGCGATACAGTTCATGGAGAAAGGAATTTCTCTTTCCATTCCCACAAAGAACACAGGCCCAAATCCTCTTAATTTTTTCTCTTCATACGGTCATAAAAATTATCATCAACACTGAGAGGCCAACCTGCCTTAAAACCCAGAAGGGATTAGCCACTCCTCCTCCTCCCCTCGATGCTCAAGTGTCATCCTCTTTGTTTAAATTTTTTCATGTAAAACAGAGTATGCTCAGCTCCATTTCCCTAGTTACACTGCTCCTGATAGGAAATACATCAACATTCTGAATACACATTTAAAATTGTATTTGTCTTTCACTTATTTGCAGCCTCTGTTGCAGTCAGTCACTCTCATCTGTACTTTACTACTTACCATTGGAAGGTCTTTGAGAATCTGTATACCATCTCCGGGACCCATATGTGCTATATGGTTAAAATTAGTTGGGTTAGAAATTAATTTATTTCTCATTTCTGGATCACGTAGCATCTCCCTGGAAGAGAAAATACTTTGTTTAGGTATTTCATTCGAGGTGAGGATGGATTTATAAAACAAGTACAGCTTTGATTATAAGCTACTTTCAAATGGAAATTAACTATTTAACCATGTGAACAGTGATAAACCCTTGCTATCAGCACTGGCATGGACAAGCTTCCAGCTTGAAGAGAGGGCAAGGGACCAGAACAAAAGAATGCTGTTTGCAGGCTAACAGCCCATGCCCAGTAGTTACTAATATTCATATACAAACACTATGAGCTGATAAAAAGCTCTGTAAGATGAGTAAAAGCAGAACTAATTTGTGATGTATTACAAAGTGGAGATGAAAATGAAGTAAAAACATGAAAATAGAATTAAAGTAATACTGCAGTACCTTTCTCAGTCTGTGGTCAGAATTAAAAGCTCTTCAAAATGGCAAGGATGCATTTCAGAACTCAGAATAAATAGAATTTTAAAAGACCAAACCGCGATCAGCTCAGAAAAGCAAGGACAAGAACTGGATTTTTATCTCCACTGTACACAGCTGTTACTTTTCTTAGAGCCAAAAAGGAAGGAAAGCTGGGAGCCAGCCATCGGTGGAAGACGTTGGAAGTTAGAAAACTGAAATACTCAGTTCTTGGAGTGTAGCTTAGCACAGTAGCAGGTCATCTTTAGTGAGTGATAGTAAATGGTCAGTAACATCCTCTGTGAACACTGTGAGCAGTGCAGACCTATTTTTATTGACATTTAGGAAAGTATTTGTGACCTGTTAAAGACTTCTATTAGAAACATATCCTGAAGTCCTATGTCCTCTGAAGAGGTGAGTTTTCTGAGATTTATAGAATGTTTATGTAGTTAAATCTATAAATCAAGGAAGCAGACGCCTTGGAATACTGCTGAGAGTAGAATTGCCTTCAGAAAGAAAAGCAGAACCAGAGTCTGAAAGTAATTAATCCATATGCATAGTTAGCATAGTAATCTCCTTTTTCAAAGTGTTTATTACAGATCTTTATACATATAGTGTATCTGCACACCTATGTACCTATATACAGTACGTGGAGACATGCATTCCAAATTACAGCTGTTTCACATAATTGATTTCAACTAATAACTACTTGTGTATCCAGTGCATATCCATATCCAAACAGGTATTAACACAAATTAAACACTGTGGATTAAGGCAGTAGGAAGAGACAGAAACATCTGAATGGGCACTCCAGAAAGCAACAAATGAAGTACTACATTGGCATCACTCACTGTCCTTCAGGGCCTACAGGCATGTACAGAAGAGAAGTACATGTTGAATACTGACCTCCTCTGCTGCATCCTCTCTTCCTCCGGTACTCGGAATGAATAGCGGCGCTTGTTGTTGATGTTTCGAACCATTTGCTTTCGGCTGTTATCTGATGTCTCAGGAACTACCAGTTCATCACCCTCTGAAATCAATATAAATATGATGATCCAGTGAGACACTTAATTAGGTATTCATGGAATTTGAATTCAAAGAGATTTTCTCCCCCTGTGTCCGACACGACCCATTTCCCATCAAACCTGAACAAACACTGCTTGATTTATGGGTTTTCTTTGTCACTATCTACTCTGTTATATAGTAAACCTTCTTCACACACAAGCTGCCACAACTATGTTCGCAAAATACCACTGATTAATTCTTTCAAACAAAACATTTAGGTATGCAGGAAAGCATCTCAGTCCTCTATCTGAAACTTTCTTTGGCAGCTCTCACTGAAAATCAGTAGAACAGTCTTGTTCTGCCAGTCGTCTGGAAACTCAATGCAAGATTCTATTTCATTCTTTC